>NC_134837.1:3735188-3776189 GCF_004210375.1 Tachypleus tridentatus | reverse complement strand
TGCTTCACCTTATGAATAAAGCATTTTAATATCGAGCTAATTATTTTTATCCTTTTGTGTATAATTTTGAAGTCAGATCAATCATGTTTATCCTATTGAATACAGCATTTCAAGTATCCGCTCATGTTTGTTGTTTTGAACATTGCATTTTGAAACAGCCAATAATGTTTATCCTTTTACATATATCATTTTAAAACAGCCAATTATGTTTATTGTTTTGAATACAGAATTTTAAGGTAGTCAATTATGTTTATCCTTTTAAATTATAGCATTTTAAAGTAGAACCAGTCATGTTTATCCATAGCATTCTAAAATCAGTTTGCCATTGAACAATGAGTGTAAAACCATCAACTGACGAAAATATAACTTATCAGATTTATAGCAACTCTATATATAAAAAAAACGGCTGGTGTGCGTTTATAAATTTTTTTATCCAGAGGGCGAACAACGTTTCGACCTTCTTCGGTCATCGTCAGGTTCACAAAATGTTCTCAACCCAAACGAGCCGTTTTACATATATATTTTTCTCTACAAGTGGGTTTTCTCGTCATCACTGATTATAGCAACTCTATAAATAAATAGTTAAATTAATACCCAACAAACATACTTCTATTATGTACTTGTCTCTAGGAATATGCTCTGTAAAAAAATATAATATTAGCATTAAAGTATATGTTTTATTCTTATAACTACAGTGAGGATACTTATATTTAATACGGTATTGAAACAATACAATATTTAGTTACATACAGCTTGAAACTTTTACTGTTGGTGTTAATAAAGATATTTTCGTACTTTTCTGGTTACCCAAAACGTGAGGTTTAACGAACACAAACAAAATGTTTCTCTGTTTACGTAGGAAACATTGTGTTTTGGTACCAGTATGTTGTGAAACTTACAGACACTTAAAATATTATAACTTATAGAAACTTAACAGATTATGACTTACAGAAACCTAATGACTTATAAATACTTAGATTATAACTTACAGAAACCTAATGACTTACAGAAACCTAATGACTTACAGACACTTAATAGATTATAACTTATAGAAACATAGACTCTTAACAGATTATAACTTATAGAAACATAGACTCTTAACAGATTATAACTTATAGAAACCTAATAACTTATAGATACTTAACAGATCGTAACTTCTGTGTTACCGACTATCCGGTTAAGGATTAATTTCATAGAATCATAATGACTTGTAACTTTGTCTTACATGTTAGTTTTGAAACATGAGAAACTAGCGTTAATATAATTTATCACACATTCATTCTGTATCCACACAAAACCTAAATGTACTTGTGTTAACGTTTCGCTTCTGGATACTTGAAGTACGTTCCACAAACGTTAGTGTTAACAACTAATTAAAAACATCTGTCAGCATAGAACATATACTTCATAACAGTAGCAAGCTAAGACGAATAGACAAGTACTAATATGATAGACGAAAAAATAGGATTTTACGCCACCTGTTGGTAGACTTCGAAATTCCCCTAGAATAAGGCTAAACTAAAAATGTTTGCATTTATAGCATAATTTAAACTTGTTTTTAGTATTTCAAGCTAAAGAGATACTTGAATTATCATGTGATAAAACGAATGTATAAACACACTTCTTCTTATGTAGTCTTGTCTTGAGATTAAACGATGTATAGACACACCCTTCATATATTGTCATAAGATTAAACAAGGTATAACCATACCTCTTCTTATGTACTCTTGTCATAAGTTTAAACGATGTGTAAACACACCCTTTCTTATGTAGTCTTGTCATGAGATTAAACGATATATAAACACACCTCTTCTTACGTAGTGTTATTTAATCCTACATCTGTTTTGTTTCTAGTGGAGTTCTATTACGACAAGCTCTTTTGGTTTTATTATATTTAATTGTTAGCTAGAAGTATCGCAGAAATACAAAGAAAAATGTACATATTAATGTTGAAATACTCTATCGTCAAATATAACAATAACAAAGTTTATAGCACCTGTTACGGCTGTTTAGCAATCAATTATAAATCACAAATAATAATGGACGCAATTTCTGTGAAACGTATAAAGGTGTACAAAACAGGTGTTTACTGATAAAAGTTAAAACTAAAGCTATACAATCACAAACACAGAAGTTAATACTAAAGCTACCAATCACAAACACAGAAGTTAATACTAAAGCTACCAATCACAAACACAGAAGTTAATACTAAAGCTAACCAGTCACAAACACAGAAGTTAATACTAAAGCTACCAATCACAAACACAGAAGTTAATACTAAAGCTAACCAGTCACAAACACAGAAGTTAATACTAAAGCTACCAATCACAAACACAGAAGTTAATACTAAAGCTAACCAGTCACAAACACAGAAGTTAATACTAAAGCTATACAATCACAAACACAGAAGTTAATACTAAAGCTACCAATCACAAACACAGAAGTTAATACTAAACCTACCAATCACAAAAACAGAAGTTAATACTAAAGCTACCCAATCACAAACACAGAAGTTAATACTAAAGCTACCAATCACAAACACAGAAGTTAACACTAAAGCTAACCAATCACAAACACAGAAGTTAATACTAAAGCTACCAATCACAAACACAGAAGTTAATACTAAACCTACCAATCACAAAAACAGAAGTTAATACTAAAGCTACCCAATCACAAACACAGAAGTTAATACTAAAGCTACCAATCACAAACACAGAAGTTAACACTAAAGCTAACCAATCACAAACACAGAAGTTAATACTAAAGCTATACAATCACAAATACAGAAGTTAACACTAAAGCTAACCCATCACAAACACAGAAGTTAACACTAAAGCCACACAATCACGAACACAGAAGTTAATACTAAAGCTACCAATCACAAACACAGAAGTTAACACTAAAGCTAACCAATCACAAACACATAAGAAAAATATTGATAACTTCATTAGGATTTTCTCTAAACCAAATCAAAGATTAAAAATAGTTAGACTTATACTGAGACAATAGAATCTGTTTAACATAAAATAAAAAATAAGTAAATTACAGGTATACAGGATAAAGAAAGAAAAATTAAGACAATATGAAATATTATGGACAAAGTGCGAAACATACTGATGTTAGAAACATTAGAATATGGTGATGATCAACTTGGGTAAAATATAGAAATATAAATTAAAGAAAATTTATAAACATCATGAGCACATAAAGATTACACACAGGAAATGGAAGGAATCTGACTTGGATTTATCAGTAGAGAAAGAACTACTTTCTTATAAAGTAATCACTTTTCTACCATCACTCACTTGACAATGTTGATTTGGATTCATCAGTAGTGGTAGAACTATTTTCTTATTAAATAATCAATGTTGTACCATGACTCATCTCAGAATGTTGATTTGGATTTATCACTAGTTAGAGAACCACTTTCTTATTAAATAATCACTTTTGTAGCATCACTCACCTGAGAATTTTGACTTGGATTTATCAGTAGAGAGAGAATTATTTTATTTCTGAATACTCACTGTTGTGCCATCACTCACCTGAGAATGTTTATTTGGATTTATCAGTAGTGAGAAAAATACTTTCTTAATAAGTAATCACTGTTGTACCATGACTCATCTCAGAATGTTGATTTGGATTTATCAGTACTTAGAGAACCACTTTCTTATTAAATAATCAATATTGTACCATCACTCACCAGAAAATGTTCTTTCGATTTATCTGTAGTGAGAGAACTTTATTCTTATTAAATAATCACTGTTGTACCCTCACTCACCTGAGAATGTTGATTTGGATTTATCAGTAATGATAGAACTACTTTCTTATTAAATAATCAATGTTGTACCATCACTCACCTGAGGATGTTGATTTACATGTATCCGTAGTAAGAGAACTACTTTCTTATTAAATAATTATTGTTGTCCCATCATTCACTTGAAAATCTTGATTTGGATTTGTCAGTGGTGAGAAAACTACATTCTTATTAAATAATCACTGTTTTAACCTCACTCACTTGAAAATATTGATTTTGATTCATCAGTAGTGATATAACTACTTTCTTATTAAATATTCACTGTTGTACCATTACTCACTTAAGAATATTGATTTCGATTTATTTCTAATGAGAGAACTACTTTCTCATTAAATAATCATTGTTTGACCATCACTCACTCGAGAATACTGACTTGGATTTATCTTTAAAGAGAAACCTACTTGCTTATTAAATAATCACTGTAGTACCATCACTCGCCTGAGAATGTAGATTTGGATTTATCAGTAGTTAGAAAACTACTTTCTTATTAAATAATCACTGTTGTACATCACTCACTGAAAATGTTGATTTGGATTTATCTGCGGTGAGAAAACTACTTTCTTATTAAATAATCTCTGTTGTACCATCATTCATCTGAGAATGTTGATTTGGATTTATCACTACGTAGAGAGCTAGCTAGTTTCTTATTAAAGAATCACCGTTGTACCATTACTCACCTGAGAATGTTGATTTTGATGTATCGTAGTGAGAGAACTACTTTCTTATTAAATAATCACTGTTATACAAATCACTCGCCTGAGAATGTAGATTTTCATATATCCGTAGTGAGATAACTACTATCTTGTAAAATAATCACTGTTGTACTATTACTCAACTAAGAATTTTGATTTGGATTCATCAGTAGAGAGAGAAGTACTTTGTTATTAAGTAATCATTGTTGGTTGTACCATCACTCACCAGAGAATGTTGATTTGGATATATCTGAAGTGAGATAACTACTTTCTTATCAAATAATCACTTTTACCATCACTCACCTCAGAATGTTGATTTGGATTTATCTGTAGTGAGAGATCTACTTTCTTATTAAATAATCACCGTTGTACCATCACTCACCTGAAAGTGTTGATTTGGATTTATCTATAGTGAGAGAACTACTTTCTTATTAAATAGTCAATATTGTACCCTCTCTCACTTGAGAATGTTGATTTGAATTTGATAGTAGGGAGAAAACTACTTTCTTATTAAATAATCACTATTGTACCATCACTCAACTGAGAATGTTGAATTGGATTTGTCAGTAGAGAAAGAACTACTTTGTTATTAAGTAATCACTGTTGTACCATCACTCACTTGAGGATGTTGATTTGAATTTACCAGTAGTGAGAAAACTACTTTCTATTAAATAATCAAAGTTGTATCATCATTCACTTGAGAATGTTAATTTGGATTTATCGGTAGTGATAGAGCTACATTCTTTTTAAATAATCATTGTTGTACCAGCACATATCTGAAATATTGATTTGGATTTATCCGTAGTGAGGGAACTACTTTCTTATTAAATATTTACTGTTCTGCCATTTCTATTTTGAAAATGTTAATTTGCATTTATCAGAAGTTAGAGAACTACTTTCTTATTAAATAGTCAATGTTGTAACATCTCTCACCTGAGAATGTTGATTTGAATTCGTCAGTAGTGAGAAAACTACTTTCTTATTAAATAATCATTATTGTACCATCACTCAACTGAGAATGGTGATTCGGATTTATCAGTAGTGAGGGAATTACTTTCTTATTAAATAATCACTGTTATACCAATTACTAACCTGAGAATGTTGATTTGGATTCATAAGTAGTTAGAAAACTACTTTCTTATTGAATAATCACTGTTGTATCATCATTCACTTAAGAATGTTAATTTGGATTTATCGGTAGTGATAGAGCTACATTCTTTTTAAATAATCATTGTTGTACCAGCACATATCTGAAATATTGATTTGGATTTATCCGTAGTGAGGGAACTACTTTCTTATTAAATTATCAGTGTTATACCATCACTCACCTGAAAATGTTGATTTGGAGTTATCAGTGGTGAGAGAATTACATTCGTATCAAATAATCTCTGTTGTACCATCACTCACCTGAGAATGTTAATTTGCACTTTTCTATAGTGAGAAAACTACTTTGTTATTAAATAATCACTGTTCTACCATCCTTCACCTGAGAATGTTGACCTGGATTTATCCGTAGTGAGAGAACTACTTTCTTATTAAATATTCACTGTTGCACAATCATTCACCTGAGA
Organism: Tachypleus tridentatus; assembly: GCF_004210375.1. Taxonomy (NCBI): domain Eukaryota; kingdom Metazoa; phylum Arthropoda; class Merostomata; order Xiphosura; family Limulidae; genus Tachypleus; species Tachypleus tridentatus. The sequence goes on along the minus strand of NC_134837.1, from coordinate 3,770,112 downwards.
ATGTTGATTTGGACTTTTCTGTAGTGAGAAAACTACTTTTTTTGAAATGAAAACTGTTATATCATCACTCAACTGAGAATGTTGATTTGGATTTATCAATAGTAAAAAAAACTACTTATTAAATTATCAGTGTTATACCATCACTCACCTGAGAATGTTGATTTCGATTTATCACTACAGAGGGAGCTAGCTACTTTCTTATTAAAGAATCACCGTTGTACCATCACTCACCTGAGAAAGTTGATTTGGATTTATCACTACTGAGAGAGCCAGCTACTTTCTTATTAAATAATCACTGTTGTACCATCACTCACCTGAGAATGTTGATTTTCATGTATCCGTAGTGAAATAACTACTTTCTTATTAAATAATTATTGTTGTACAATCATTCACCTGAAAATGTTCATTTGGATTTATCAGAAGTGATAGAACTACTTTCTTATTAAATAATTGCTGTTGTACCATTACTCACTTCAAGATGTTCATTTGGATTTATCTGCAAAGAAAAAACTAGTTTCTTGTAAAATAGTCACCGTTGTACCATCACTCAACTGAGAATTTTGATTTGGATTCATCTGCAGTGAGAGAACTACTTTTCATTAAATAATCACTGTTCTATCATCACCCACCTGAGAATGTTGATTTGGATTTATCATTAGAGAGAGAACTACTTTTTATTGAATATTCACTGTTGTTCCATTACTGACCTGAGAATGTTGATTTCGATTAACCTGTAGTGACAGAACTAAATTCTCATTAAATAATCATTGTTGTACCATCACTCACTTGAAAATGCTCACTTGGATTTATCTTTAAAGAGAAAACTACTTTCTTATTAAATAATCACTGTTGTAATATCACTCACCTCAGAATGTTGATTTGGATTTGTCAGTAGTGAGAGAACTACTTTCTTATTAAATGATCACTGTTGTACCATAACCCACCTGAGAATGTTGATTTGAATTCATCAGAAGTTAGAGAACTACTTTCTTATTAAATAATCACTATTGTACCATCACTCATTTGAGAATGTTGATTTGAAGTCGTCAGTATTGAGAAATCTAGTTTCTTATTAAATATTCACTGTTGTACCATTACTCACCTGAGAATGTTGATTTCGATTTATCTGTAGTGAGAGAACTACTTTGTTATTATATAATCACTGTTGTACCACACTCACCTGAGAATGTTGATTTGGATTTATCCATAGTGAGAGAACTACCTTCTTATTAAATAATCACAGTTTTACCATGACTCAACTGAGAATGATGATTTCAAGTCGTCAGTATTGAGAAATCTACTTTCTTATTAAATATTCACTGTTGTACTATTACTCACCTGAGAATGTTGATTTGGATTTATCCATAGTGAGAGAACTACTTTCTTATTAAATAATCACCGTTGCACCATCACTCACCTGAGAGTGTTGATATCGATTTGTAAGTAGTGAGAGAACTACTTGCTTATTAAATAATGACTGTTGTACCATCGCTCACCTGAGAATGTTGATTTGGATTTATCAGTAGTGACAGAACTACTTTCTTATTAAATAATCACTATTGTACCATCACTCAACTGAGAATGTTGATTTGGATTCATCAGTTCTTTATAAGAAAGAAGTTATCTTATAAAATAATAACCTTTTCACCATAACTTACCTGAAAATGTTGATTTGAATTTATCTAAAGTGAGAGATCTACTTTCTTGTAAAATAATGACTGTTCTAGAATTACTCACCTGAGAATATTGATTTCGATTTATCTGTAGTGAGAGAAACTACATTCTTATTAAATAATCATTGTTGTACCATCACTCACTTGACAATGCTCACTTGGATTTATCTTTAAAGAGAAAACTTCTTTCTTATTAAATAATCATTTTTGTACTATCACTCATCTGAAATATCGATTTGGATTTATCCGTAGTGAAAGAACTACTTTGTTATTAAATAATCACTGTTGTAGCATCACTCACCTGAGAATATTGATTTGGATTTATTAGTAGTGAGAGAACTACATTTTATTATATAATCACTGTTGTACAACACTCACCAGGGAATGTTGATTTGGATTTATCTGTAGTGAGAGAACTACTTTTTTATTAAATAATCACTGTTGTACCACACTCACCTGGGAATGTTGATTTAAATTTATCAGTCGTGAGAGAACTACTTGCTTATTAAATAATGACTGTTGTACCATCGCTCACCTGAGAATGTTGATTTGGATTTATCAGTAGTGTGAGAAATACTTTGTTATTAAGTAATCACTGTTGTTTCGTCACTCACCTGAGTATTTTGATTTTGATTTATCTGTAGTTAGAGAACTGCTTTCTTATTAAATAATGACTGTTGTACCATCATTCACCTGAGAATATTGATTTGGATTTATCAATAGTGAAATAACTATTTATTAAATTATCAGTGATGTACCATCACTCACCTGAGAATATTGATTTGGATTTATCTTAAGTGAGAGAACTACTTTCTTAATAAATAATCAGTGTTGTAGCATCACTCACCTCAGAATCTTGATTTGGTTTTGTCAGTAGTGAGAGAATTATTTTATTATTAAATAATCACTGTTGTACTATATCTCACCTGAGAATGTTGATTTGAATTCGTCAATAGTGAGGAAACTACTTTCTTATTAAATAATCATTATTGTACCATCACTCAACTGAGAATGTTGATTTGGATTCATCAGTAGTATTATAACTTCTTTCTTATCAAATAATCACTTTTGTACCATAACTTACCTGAAAATGTTGATTTGAATTTATCTATAGTGAGAGATCTACTTTCTTGTAAAATAATGACTGTTTTAGAATCACTCACCTGAGAATATTGATTTCGATTTACCTATAATGAAAGAACTACATTCTCATTAAATAATTATTGTTCTACCATCACTCACATGACAATGCTCCCTTGGATTTATCTTTAAAGAGAAAACTTCTTTCTTATTAAATAATCACTGTTGTAATATCATTCACCTGAGAATGTTGATTTGGATTTATCAGTAGTGAGAGAACTACTTTTTTATTAAAAAATCTCTGTTGTAGCATCACTCACCTGAAAATGTTGATTTGAATTTACCAGCAATGAGAAAACTATTTTCTTGTTAAATAATCACTGTTGTACTATCACTCACCTGAGAATGTTGATTTGGATTTATCAGTAGTTAGAGAGCTATTTTCTTTTTAAATAATCATTGTTGTACCACACTCACCAGGGAATGTTGATTTGGATTTATCTGTAGTGAGAGAACTACTTTTTTATTATATGATCCCTGTTGTACCACACTCACCTGGGAATGTTGATTTGGATTTATCAGTACTTAGAGAGCTATTTTCTTTTCAAATAATCATTGTTTTACCATCACTTATCTGAAATATCGATTTGGATTTATCTGTAGTGAGAGAACTAATTTCTTATTAAATAATCACTGTTGTACCATCATTTACCTGAGAATGTTAATTTGGATTTATTAGTAGTGAGAGAAGTACTTTCTTATTAAGTAATCACTGTTGTTTCATCACTCACCTGAGAATTTTGATTTGGATTTATCTGTAGTTAGAGAACTACTTTGTTATTAAATAATCACTGTTGTACCATCACTCACCTGAGAATGTTTATTTAAATTCATCAGTCGTGAGAGAACTACTTTCTTATTAAATAATCACTATTATACTATCACTCAACTGAGAATGTTGATTTGGATTCATCAGTAGTTAGATAACTTCTTTCTTATAAAATAATCACTTTTGTACCATAACTTACCTGAAAATGTTGATTTGAATTTACCTGTAGTGAGAGATCTACTTTCTTGTAAAATAATGAGTGTTATAGAATCACTCACCTGAGAATATTGATTTCGATTTATCTATAGTGAGAGAACTACATTCTCATTAAATAATCATTGTTGTAGCATCACTCACCTGAATATGTTGATTTGGATTTTTCAGTAATGAGAAAACTACTTTCTTATTAAATAATCACTGTTGTACTATCACTCACCTGAGAATGTTGATTTGGATTTATCAGTACTTAGAGAGCTATTTTCTTTTCAAATAATCATTGTTTTACCATCACTTATCTGAAATATCGATTTGGATTTATCTGTAGTGAGAGAACTACTTTGTTATTAAATAATCATTGTTGTACCATCACTCACTTGAAAATGCTCACTTGGATTTATCTTTAAAGAGAAAACTACTTTCTTATTCAATAATCACTGTTGTACCATATTCACCTGGGAATGTTGATTTGGATGTATCTGTTGTGAAAAAACTAGTTTCTTATAAAATAATCACTGTTGTACCATCATTCAGCTGAGAATATTGATTTGGATTGATCAATAGTAAAAGATCTACTTATTAAATTATCAGTGATGTACCATCACTCACCTGAGTGTGTTGATTTGGATTTATCTGAAGTGAGAGAACTACTTTCTTATTAAATAATCACTGTTTTAGCATCACTCACCTCAGAATGTTGATTTGGATTTGTCAGTATTGAGAGAACTACTTTCTTATTAAATAATCACTGTTGTACCATTTCTCACCTGAGAATGTTGATTTGAATTTATCAGTAGAGAGAAAACTACTTTCTTGTAAAATAATGACTGTTCTAGAATCACTCACCTGAGAATGTTGATTTGGATTGGTAGTAGTGAGAGAAATACTTTCTCATTAAATAATCATTGTTGTACCATCACTCACTTGGAAATGTTGATTTGGATTTATCTTTAAAGAGAAAACTACTTTCTTATTAAATCATCACTGTTGTAATATCATTCACCTGAGAATGTTGATTTGGATTTATCAACAGTGAGAGAACTAATTTCTTATTAAAAAATCTCTGTTGTACCGTCACTCACATCAGAATTTTGATCTGGATTTATCAGCAGTGAGAAAACTACTTACTTATTAAATAATCACTGTTGTACCATCACTCACCTGGGAATGTTGATTTGGATTTATCAGTAGTGAAAGAACTACTTTTTTATTAAGTAATCACTGTCGTTTCATTACTCACCTGAGTATTTTGATTTGGATTTATCTGTAGTTAGAGAGCTACTTTGTTATTAAGTAATCACTGTTTTACCATCACTCACTTGTGGATGTTGATTTGAATTTACCAGTAGTGAGAAAACTACTTTTTATTAAATAATCATGTTGTACCATCACTCATCTGAAATGTTGATTTTGATTTATCCGTAGGAGAGAACTACTTTCTTATTAAAAATAACTGTTGTACCATCATTCACCTGAAAATGTTGATTTGTAGTTATCAGTAGTGAGAGAATTACTTTCTTATCAAATAATCACTGTTGTACCATTACTCTTCTGAGAATAATGATTTGGATTTATCAGTAGTTAGAGAACTACTTTCTTATTAAATAATCACTGTTGTTTCATCACTCACCTGAGAATTTTGATTTGGATTTATCAGTAGTGAGAAACTACTTTTTTATTAAATAATCTCTGTTGTACCATCACTCACCTGAGAATTTGATTTGGATTTATAACTGCAGAGAGAGCCAGCTACTTTCTTATTAAATAATCACCGTTGTACCATCACTCACATGAGAATATTAATTTGAATTTATCAATAGTGCGAAAACTACTATCTTCTTAAATAATCACTGTTGTACCATCACTCAACTGAGAATGTTGATTTGGATTCATCAGTAGTTAGATAACTTCTTTCTTATAAAATAATCACTTTTGTACCATAACATACCTGAAAATGTTGATTTGGATTTATCTGTAGTGAGAGATCTACTTTCTTGTAAAATAATCACTGTTGTAGAATCACTCACCTGAGAATATTGATTTCGATTTATCTATAGTGAGGGAACTACATTCTCATTAAATAATCATTGTTGTAGCATCACTCACCTGAAAATGTTTATTTGAATTTACCAGCAATGAGAAAACTATTTTCTTGGTAAATAATCAATGTTGTACTATCACTCACTTGAGGATGTTGATTTGGATTTATCAGTAATGAGAAAACTACTTTCTTATTAAATAATCACTGTTGTACTATCACTCACCTGAGAATGTTGATTTGGATTTATCAGTAGTTAGAGAGCTATTTTCTTTTCAAATAATCATTGTTTTACCATCACTTATCTGAAATATCGATTTGGATTTATCTGTAGTGAGAGAACTAATTTCTTATTAAATAATCACTGTTGCTCCATCACTCACCTAAGAATATTGATTTTGATTTATCCGTAGTGACAGAAGTACTTTCTTATTAAATAATGACTGTGGTACCATCATTCTCCTGAGAATGTTGATTTGGATGTATCTGTAGTGAAAAAACTAGTTTCTTATAAAATAATCACTGTTGTACCATCATTCAGCTGAGAATATTGATTTGGATTTATCAATAGTAAAAGAACTACTTATTAAATTATCAGTGATGTACCATCACTCACCTGAGTGTGTTGATTTGGATTTATCTGAAGTGAGAGAACTACTTTCTTATTAAATAATCACTGTTGTAGCATCACTCACCTCAGAATGTTGATTTGGATTTGTCAGTATTGAGAGAAATACTTTCATATTAAATAATCACTGTTGTACCATTTCTCACCTGAGAATGTTTATTTGAATTCGTCAGTAGAGAGAAAACTACTTTCTTGTAAAATAATGACTTTTCTAGAATCACTCGCCTGAGAATATTGATTGGGATTGGTAGTAGTGAGAGAAATACATTCTCATTAAATAATCATTGTTGTACCAGCACTCACTTGGAAATGCTCACTTGGATTTATCTTTAAAGAGAAAACTACTTTCTTATTAAATCATCACTGTTGTAATATCATTCACCTGAGAATGTTGATTTGGATTTATCAACAGTGAGAGAACTAATTTCTTATTAAAAAATCTCTGTTGTACCGTCACTCACATCAGAATGTTGATCTGGATTTATCAGCAGTGAGAAAACTACTTACTTATTAAATAATCACTGTTGTACCGCACTCACTCGGGAATGTTGATTTGGATTTATCAGTAGTGAAAGAACTACTTTTTATTAAGTAATCACTGTTGTTTCATTACTCACCTGAGTATTTTGATTTGGATTTATCTGTAGTTAGAGAGCTACTTTGTTATTAAGTAATCACTGTTTTACCATCACTCACTTGTGGATGTTGATTTGAATTTATCAGTAGTGAGAAACTACTTTTTTATTAAATAATCAATGTTGTACCATCACTCATCTGAAATATTGATTTTGATGTATCCGTAGGAGGGGAACTAATTTCTTATTAAAAATAAGTGTTGTAACATCATTCACCTGAAAATGTTGATTTGTAGTTATCAGTAGTGAGAGAATTACATTCTTATCAAGTAATCTCTGTTGTACCATTACTCTTCTGAGAATAATGATTTGGATTTATCAGTAGTTAGAGAACTACTTTCTTATTAAATAATCACTGTTGTTTCATCACTCACCTGAGAATTTTGATTTGGATTTACAGTAGTGAGAAAACTACTTTTTTATTAAATAATCTCTGTTGTACCATCACTCACCTGAGAATTTGATATGGATTTATGACTGCAGAGAGAGCCAGCTACTTTCTTATTAAAGAATCACCGTTGTACCATCACTCACATGAGAATATTAATTTGAATTTATCAATAGTGCGAAAACTACTATCTTCTTAAATAATCACTATTGTACCATCACCCATTTGAGGATGTTGATTTCTATTTATTACTAGCCAGAGAACTAGTTTCTTATTAAATAATCACTGTTGTACCATCATTAATCTGAGAATGTTGATTTGGATGTATCTGTAGTGAGAGAACTACTTTCTTATTAAATAATCACCGTTGTACCATCACTCACCTGAGTGTGTTCATTTGGATTTATCTGTAGTTAGAGAACTACTTTCTTATTAAATAATAACCGTTCTACCATCACTCACCTGAGTGTGTTCATTTGGATTTATCTGAAGTGAGAGAACTACTTTCTTATTAAATAATCACAGTTGTAGCATCACTGACCTCAGAATGTTGATTTGGATTTGTCAGTAGTGAGAGAAGTTCTTTCTTATTAAATAATCACTGTTGTACCATCACTCAACTGAGAATGTTGATTTGGATCCATCACTAGTTAGATAACTTCTTTCTTATAAAATAATCACTTTTGTACCATAACTTACCTGAAAATGTTGATTGGGATTGGCAGTAGTGAGAGAACTACTTCTTTTTATTAAATATTCACTGTTGTACCATTACTCCCCTGAGAATGTTGATTTCGATTTATCTGTAGTGAGAGAACTACATTCTCATTAAATAATCATTGTTGTACCATCACTCACTATACAATACTCACTTGTATTTATCTATAAAAAGAAAACTACTTTCTTATTAAAAAATCTCTGTTGTACCATCACTCATATCAGAATGTTGATATGGATTAAACAGCAGTGAGAAAACTACTTTTTTATTAAATAATCTCAGTTGTACTATCACTCACCTGAGAATGTTGATTTGGATTTATCACTACTGAGAGAGCTACTTCCTTTTTAAATAATCATTGTTGTATCATCACTCATCTGAAATATTAATTTGGATTTATCTGTTGTGAGAGAACTACTTTCTTACTAAATACTCACTGTCGTGCTATCACTCACCTGACAATGTTGATTTCGATTAATCTGTAGTGAGAGAACTACTTTCTCATTAAATAATCACTGTTCTATCATCAATCTCCTGAGAATGTTGATTTCGATTTAGATAAGAAAACTATTTTCTTGTTAAATAATCACTGTTATACTATCACTCACCTGAGAATGTTAATTTGGATTTATCAGTAGTTAGAGAGCTATTTTCTTTTCAAATAATCATTGTTTTACCATCACTTATCTGAAATATCGATTTGGATTTATCTGTAGTGAGAGAACTACTTTGTTATTAAATAATCATTGCTGTACCATCACTCACTTGAAAGTGCTCACTTGGATTTATCTTTAAAGAGAAAACTACTATCTTATTCAATAATCACTGTTGTACCATATTCACCTGGGAATGTTGATTTGGATTTATCTGTAGTGAGAGAACTAATTTCTTATTAAATAATCACTGTTGCTCCATCACTCACCTGAGAATATTGATTTCGATTTACCTATAGTCAGAGAACTACATTCTCATTAAATAATTATTGTTCTACCATCACTCACCTGACAATGCTCCCTTGGATTTATCTTTAAAGAGAAAACTTCTTTCTTATTAAATAATCACTGTTGTAATATCATTCACCTGAGAATGTTGATTTGGATTTATCAGTAGTGAGAGAACTACATTCTCATTAAATAATCATTGTTGTACCATCACTCACTATACAATACTCACTTGGATTTATCTTTAAAAAGAAAACTACTTTCTTATTAAAAAATCTCTGTTGTACCATCACTCATATCAGAATGTTGATATGGATTAAACAGCAGTGAGAAAACTACTTTTTTATTAAATAATTAATGTTGTATCATCATTCACTTAAGAATGTTAATTTGGATTTATCTGTAGTGTGAAAACTTATTTCTTATTAAATACTCACTGTCGTGCTATCACTCACCTGACAATGTTGATTTCGATTAATCTGTAGTGAGAGAACTACTTTCTCATTAAATAATCACTGTTCTATCATCAATCTCCTGAGAATGTTGATTTCGATTTATGAATAGAGAGAGAACTACTTTGTTATTAAGTAATCACTGTTTTACCATCACTCACTTGAGGATGTTGATTTCAATTTACCGGAAGTGAGGAAACTACTTTTTTATTAAATAATTAATGTTGTATCATCATTCACTTAAGAATGTTAATTTGGATTAATCGGTAGTGATAGAGCTACATTCTTTTTAAATAATCATTGTTGTACCAGCACATATATGAAATATTGATTTGGATTTATCTCTTGTCAGAGAACTACTTTCTCATTAAATAATCATTGTTGTACCAGCACATATCTGAAATATTGATTTGGATTTATCTGTTGTCAGAGAACTAGTTTCTTATTGAATAATCACTGTTGTATCATCACTCACCTGAGAATGTTAATTTGGATTTATCCGTAGTGAGGGAACTACTTTCTTATTAAAAAAAAGTGTTGTACCATCACTCACCTGAGAATGTTAATTTGCACTTTTCTGTAGTGAGAAAACTACTTTGTTATTAAATAATCACTGTTCTACCATCCTTCACCTGAGAATGTTGATTTGGATTTATCCGTAGTGAGAGAACTACTTTCTTATTAAATATTCACTGTTGCACAATCATTCACCTGAGAATGTTGATTTGGACTTTTCTGTAGTGAGAAAACTACTTTTTTTGAAATGAAAACTGTTATACCATCACTCAACTGAGAATGTTGATTTGGATTTATCAATAGTAAAAAGAACTACTTATTAAATTATCAGTGTTATACCATCACTCACCTGAGAGTGTTGATTTGGATTTACAGCAGTGAGAAAACTACATTTTTATTAAATAATCTCTGTTGTACTATCACTCACCTGAGAATGTTGATTTGGATTTATCACTACTGAGAGAGCTAGCTACATTCTTATTAAAGAATCACCGTTGTACCATCACTCACCTGAAAAAGTTGATTTGGATTTATCACTACTGAGAGAGCCAGCTACTTTCTTATTAAAGAATCACCGTTGTACCATCACTCGCCTGAGAATGTAGATTTTCATGTATCCGTAGTGAAATAATTACTTTCTGTTTAAATAATTATTGTTGTACAATCGTTCACCTGAAAATGTTCATTTGGATTTATCAGAAGTGATAGAACTACTTTCTTATTAAATAATCGCTGTTGTACCATTACTCACTTGAAGATGTTCATTTGGATTTATCTGCAATGAAAAAACTAGTTTCTTGTAAAATAGTCACCGTTGTACCATCACTCAACTGAGAATTTTGATTTGAATTCATCTGCAATGAAAAAACTAGTTTCTTGTAAAATAGTCACCGTTGTACCATCACTCAACTGAGAATTTTGATTTGAATTCATCTGCAGTGAGAGAACGACTTTTTCATCAAATAATCACTGTTCTATCATCACCCACCTGTGAATGTTGATTTGGATTTATCATTAGAGAGAGAACTACTTTTTTATTAAATATTCACTGTTGTTCCATTACTGACCTGAGAATGTTGATTTCGATTAACCTGTAGTGAGAGAACTAAATTCTCATTAAATAATCATTGTTGTACCATCACTCACTTGAAAATGCTCACTTGGATTTATCTTTAAAGAGAAAACTACTTTCTTATTAAATAATCACTGTTGTAATATCACCCACCTGAGAATGTTGATTTTGATTCATCAGAAGTTAGAGAACTACTTTCTTATTAAATAATCACTATTGTACCATCACTCATTTGAGAATGTTGATTTGAAGTCGTCAGTATTGAGAAATCTACTTTCTTATTAAATATTCACTGTTGTACCATTACTCACCTGAGAATGTTGATTTCGATTTATCTGTAGTGAGAGAACTACTTTTTTATTATATAATCACTGTTCTACCACACTCACCTGAGAATGTTGATTTGGATTTATCCATAGTGAGAGAACTACTTTCTTATTAAATAATCACTGTTGTAATATCACTCACCTCAGAATGTTGATTTGGATTTGTCAGTAGTGAGAGAACTACTTTCTTATTAAATGATCACTGTTGTACCATCACCCACCTGAGAATGTTGATTTTGATTCATCAGAAGTTAGAGAACTACTTTCTTATTAAATAATCACTATTGTACCATCACTCATTTGAGAATGTTGATTTGAAGTCGTCAGTATTGAGAAATCTACTTTCTTATTAAATATTCACTGTTGTACCATTACTCACCTGAGAATGTTGATTTCGATTTATCTGTAGTGAGAGAACTACTTTTTTATTATATAATCACTGTTCTACCACACTCACCTGAGAATGTTGATTTGGATTTATCCATAGTGAGAGAACTACTTTCTTATTAAATAATCACCGTTGTACCATCACTCACCTGACAGTGTTGATTTCGATTTGTCAGTAGTGAGAGAACTACTTGCTTATTAAATAATGACTGTTGTACCATCATTCACCTGAGAATATTGATTTGGATTTATCAATAGTGAAATAACTATTTATTAAATTATCAGTGATGTACCATCACTCACCTGAGAATATTGATTTGGATTTATCTGAAGTGAGAGAACTACTTTCTTATTAAATAATCACTGTTGTACCATCACTCACCTGAGAGTGTTGATTTCGATTTGTCAGTAGTGAGAGAACTACTTGCTTATTAAATAATCACTGTTCTACCATCACTCACCTGAGTGTGTTGATTTGGATTTATCTGAAGTGAGAGAACTACTTTCTTATTAAATAATCAGTGTTGTAGCATCACTTACCTCAGAATCTTGATTTGGGTTTGTCAGTAGTGAGAGAATTATTTTCTTATTATATAATCACTGTTGTATTATACCTCACCTGAGAATGTTGATTTGAATTCGTCAGTAGTGAGAAAACTACTTTCTTATTAAATAATCATTGTTGTACCATCACTCACTTGACAATGCTCACTTGGATTTATCTTTAAAAAGAAAACTTCTTTCTTATTAAATAATCACTGTTGTAATATCATTCACCTGAGAATGTTGATTTGGATTTATAAGTAGTGAGAGAACTAGTTTTTTATTAAAAAATCTCTGTTGTAGAATCACTCACCTAAAAATGTTGATTTGAATTTACCAGCAATGAGAAAACTATTTTCTTGTTAAATAATCACTGTTGTACTATCACTCACCTGAGAATGTTAATTTGGATTTATCAGTAGTGAGAGAGCTATTTTCTTTTTAAATAATCATTGTTGTACCATCACTCATCTGTAATATCGATTTGGATTTATCTGTAGTGAGAGAACTACTTTGTTATTAAATAATCACTGTTGTAGCATCACTCACCTGAGAATGTTGATTTGGATTTATTAGTAGTGAGAGAACTACATTTTATTATATAATCACTGTTGTACCACACTCACCAGGGAATGTTGATTTGGATTTATCTGTAGTGAGAGAACTACATTTTATTATATGATCACTGTTGTACCACACTCACCAGGGAATGTTGATTTAAATTTATCAGTCGTGAGAGAACTACTTGCTTATTAAATAATGACTGTTGTATCATCGCTCACCTGAGAATGTTGAAATGGATTTATCAGTAGTGAGAGAACTACATTCTTATTAAAAAATCACTGTTGTACCATCATTCACCTGAGAATTTTGATTTGGATGTTTCTGCTGTGACAAAACTACTTTCTTATAAAATTATCACTGTTGTACCATCACTCACTTGAGGATGTTGATTTGGATTTATCAGTAGTGAGAAAACTACTTTCTTATTAAATAATCACTATTGAACTATCACTCACCTGAGAATGTTGATTTGGATTTATCAGTAGTGAGAGAGCTATTTACTTGTAAAATAATCTCTGTTATAGCATCACTCATCTGAGAATATTGATTTGGATTTGTCATTAGTGAGAGAACTACTTTCTTATTAAATAATCACTGTTGTATCATCAATCACCTGAGAATGTTGATTTCGATTTATCAGTAGTGTGAGAAATACTTTGTTATTAAGTAATCACTGTTGTTTCGTCACTCACCTGAGTATTTTGATTTGGATTTATCTTTAGTTAGAGAACTACTTTTTTATTAAATAATGACTGTTGTACCATCGCTCACCTGAGAATGTTGAAATGGATTTATCAGTAGTGAGAGAACTACATTCTTATTAAAAAAATCACTGTTGTACCATCGTTCACCTGAGAATGTTGATTTGGATTTATCAGTAGTGAGAGAACTAGTTTCTTATTAAAAAATCACTGTTGTACCATCATTCACCTGAGAATTTTGATTTGGATGTTTCTGTTGTGAAAAATCTACTTTCTTATAAAATAATCACTGTTGTACCATCATTCTCCTGAGAATATTGATTTGGATTTATCAATAGTGAAAGACTTATTTATTAAATTATCAGTGATGTACCATCACTCTCCTGAGAATGTTGATTTGGATTTATCAGTAGTTAGAGAGCTATTTTCTTTTTAAATAATCATTGTTGTACCATCACTCATCTGAAATATCGATTTGGATTTATCTGTAGTGAGAGAACTACTTTGTTATTAAATAATCACTGTTGTAGCATCACTCACCTGTGAATGTTGATTTAGATTTATTAGTAGTGAGAGAACTACTTTTTATTATATAATCACTGTTGTACCACACTCACCAGGGAATGTTGATTTGGATTTATCTGTAGTGAGAGAACTACTTTTTTATTATATGATCACTGTTGTACCACACTCACCTGGGAAAGTTGATTTGGATTTATCTGTAGTGAGAGAACTAATTTCTTATTAAATAATCACTGTTGTACCATCATTTACCTGAGAATGTTAATTTGGATTTATCAGTAGTGAGAGAACTACTTGCTTATTAAATAATCACTGTTGTACCATCACTCACCTAAGAATGTTGATTTGGATTTATCCGTAGTGACAGAAGTACTTTCTTATTAAATAATCACTGTTGTACCATATCTCACCTGAGAATGTTGATTTGAATTCGTCAGTAGTGAGAAAACTACTTTCTTATTAAATAATCACTATTGTACTATCACTCAACTGAGAATGTTGATTTGGATTCATCAGTAGTTAGATAACTTCTTTCTTATAAAATAATCACTTTTGTACCATAACTTACCTGAAAATGTTGATTTAGATTTATCAGTAGTGAGAATATTACTTTTTTATTAAATAATCACTGTTGTACCACACTTTCCTGGGAATGTTGATTTGGATTTATCTCTAGTGAGAGAACTACTTTCTTATTAAATAATCACTGTTGTACCATCATTCACCTCAGAAGGTTGATTTTGATTTATCAGTAATGATAGAACTACTTATTAAATTATCAGTGTTGTTGTATTACTCACGTGAGAATTTTGAGTTGGATTGATCAGTAGTGAGAGAACTACTTTGTTATTAAATAATCACTGTTGTACTATCACTTACCTGAGGATGCTGACTTGAATTTATCTGAAGTGAGAGAACTACTTTCTTATTAAATAATCACTGTTGTGGCATCACTCACCTGGGAATATAAAGGATTCGCTCTGCTACCACAAATCCTACTGTCACCAACAAATTAGAAGCTGGTAGAAAAGGTACGATAAGAATTACCAGCGCCACTGATAACACAATCTTCTCTTGCACCTGCAACGGAAATATAACCATAAGAATTACCAGCGCCACTGATAACACAATCTTCTCTTGCACCTGCAACGGAAATATAACCATAAGAATTACCAGCGCCACTGATAATACAATCTTCTCTTGCACCTGCAACGGAAATATAACCAATATAGAAAAGATTAGCTATACAAGAATAAAAAAACAGAAGTAAATCGATGTTATGATATGATCAATCGTTGTATCTTTTAATCCTAATATCCCCATTAATAATGTTTATTCTCACCTACAGAAATGTATGTAAACTGGTCGGAACACCATTTATTATTTGATTGATAGATTGATAATTTTCCTGAGATAAATTTATTTTTAGCTTGGAACTTGAAAAACTTTCAATAGCTGACACAGTGACGGATAGTTTACCTCTGGTGTGAAATACCTCGAATTATGAAGTATTACTGAGCTACATATTCTATTACTCGAGTGGAACTGTCAAAATCAGGTGTTACTCGTTCATGATAAATGTGGTTTTTTTCTTACTTTTTCTGCCACCAAGTGGCGTCTTTGAAAACTGCATTTCGCCTCCTTACATTAAATTTCATCACACGTAGTTTCCATATCATTAAAACATGTTTCATATCGGGTTCTACTTGTTAGCAGTAGTTTCTACTTCATTATAGGGCTTCGTTATTTATCTTTTACAATTAGAGTTTGTCCATAGAACATGAACTTCATCTACTTTCTCTTAGTGAATATCAGATTTTGTCTGACAATATCTTGTTTAGGTTTCATCTGCATACTACGTGTAGTCTAATAATAAGTAAATGTTTTTGTTTGTTTTATATTTCGTTTATTATCGATAGTTGCTGTCAGTTAACCTCTTCATCCAGCTCATAATAAAGTTTTTCTCTCATTAAGTTTCATTTATTTATTCCTTCTTGTTTTCGTTTTGTTTTAACACTTGGTTTACCCTGATAATACTATGTGGTGAACAAACTTTTTAATGAGTTCAAAAATAACACAGAGCTTACCAGCAAGAAAATTTGTACAATTATGTTACGTACTCGTAATTTGTACAGCGATATTGAATACTGATTATTTGTACAATAATATTGTATACTAGTAATTTGTACAATAATACTGTATACTAGTAATGTTTACAATAATAGTGCATACCAGTAATTCCAGCGTTACAATAATATTGTATACCAGTAATTCCAGCGTTACAATAATATTGTATACCGGTAGTTCCAGTGTTACAATAATATTGTATACCAGTAATTCCAGCGTTACAATAATATTGTATACCGGTAGTTCCAGTGTTACAATAATATTGTATACCAGTAATTCCAATGTTAAAATAATATTGTATACCGGTAGTTCCAGTGTTACAATAATATTGTATACCAGTAATTCCAGCGTTACAATAATATTGTATACCGGTAGTTCCAGTGTTACAATAATATTGTATACCAGTAATTCCAGCGTTACAATAATATTGTATACCGGTAGTTCCAGTGTTGCAATAATATTGTATACCAGTAATTCCAGCGTTACAATAATATTGTATACCGGTAGTTCCAGCGTTACAATAATATTGTATACCAGTAATTCCAGTGTTATCTGTAAATTGTTAGGTGTTTTATTACTAACACCTACCTCTTCTTACCTTGCCAGTTTTTCTGTTGCACATAAAAATGGCTCCCATTCCACTAAACAGAAAAACCGAGCCCAGATTGCCTCTATGCCAAATGGTTTCCACCAAAGGGATGCTACCCATTTGCCAGTCATAGGACAAGTTAGAAGGACACAGCATTAGCCAAGCATTGAACGTAACCAAGTAGGTTTTAGTAAGAAACCTAAAGCAAAGGAAAAGTGAGAAACCTAAGAAAGTCTGAAAAACAAATTTACATACAGAAACATTAAACATACCTATTTGTCTAATAGGTAGAATCGCTCGTTTTAATACATATGTCATAGTACCGGTACTATAAAGAAATGTTCAGTGAACCACGTGAGTACCGTTCCTATAAACAAGTGTTTAGTGAACCAAGTAAGTCCCCACTACCATAGAGAAGTGATCAGTCAATCATGTCAGTACGGCATGTCAGTGAACCACGTGAGAATCGCTACTATAAAGTGTTCAGTGAACCACGTGAGAGCCGCTACCATAGAGAAGTGTTCAGTGAGCCAACTAAGTACCACTACTATAATGAAGTGTTCAGCGAACCACATGAGTACCATTAATATAAAGAAGTGTTCAGCGAACCACATGAGTACCGCTAATATAAAGAAGTGTTCAGTGAACCACGTTTTTTAGAAACAATAGTTTTTTTTTTATTTTCGACATAAATAACACTGAAAGCTTGATAATACCCGGATGTCTTAAGGAAAGGTTTAAATTACGATATTTTTATTGTTTATATCGTGTGAATAATAGTTCCTCTTCACCTGGAAGATGATTGGTAGTTTACGGAATTACAAATAAATAATCCAGGCTTCGATTCCTCGGGGTGGAGAGAGTGCATAAATCCCATTGCGTAAACTTGCACTGATAAAAGCAGAAACAACGATATCCTACACGTTGTAGGTAGTTATTATCAGTGTAATCATGTGTTGAGTTTGATGGATCTATCATTTCTACAGGCATCTAGAGTCCATTAAAACTCTATAATCATCCCTGTCTCCTCTGCTCAGAATTTCACTTAAAACACAAACACTTATAAACTTAGTAAGTGATAAGAGAAACAAATAAACATGTTTTATGTTTCCAAGAAGGAGTAACAAGTAAAATAATCAAACAGGTTTCGTGTTTCTGATTTGACCACTTTCAGGGGTCTATAATTTAACTTAATCTGATTTGACTACTTTTAGGGATCTATAATTTAACTTAATCTGATTTGACCACTTTTAGGGTTCTATAATTTAACTTAATCTGATTTGACCACTTTCAGGGTTCTATAGTATAACTTAATCTCATTTGACCACTTTTAGGGTTGTATAATTTAACTTAATCTGATTTGACCACTTTTAGGGTTCTATAATTTAACTTAATCTGATTTGACCACTTTTAGAGGTCTGTAATTTAACTTAATCTGATTTGACCACTTTTAGAGGTCTATAATTTAACTTAATCTGAACTGACCACTTTTAGAGGTCTATAATTTAACTTAATCTGATTTGACCACTTTTAGGGTTCTATAATTTAACTTAACCTGATTTGACCACTTTCAGGGTTCTATAATTTAACTTAATCTGATTTGACCACTTTCAGGGTTCTATAATTTAACTTAATTTTGATATTTTTTTAATCCTTAGCTGTTAATTAATACACATAAGATACGCAGGAGAGGACTGGAGGAAATGGTTGATCATGCAGGAACATAAAAAACACACGAGAGAAAAGATGTTGAAAATAAGTAATTGTACCAATGATCGGAGAACGAATGTTGTTTGTGACAAAATTCACTCCTTCCACACATTGACGCGTTTCTTAGTGACAGAAACCGAAAGCAATTGACAATCGTTGATGTTTTGTGTCGTTATTTAAGAATAGTGAAGGTTTTATGAACAACTTTTACCTCGGGTAGTTTAGACCCTATGATCTGATTGGAAGATAAAGTAACACCAAGCTTGATACATATTGTAAACCAGGTAAATGTTCCGTGTGTTTTTTTTAAGACAATGTACCAGTGACGAAATTGTTAACTACTGATACACCGAATATGTGTTCTTATCTTCAACCTATCTTCTACCTGAGTACTTTAAATTAAGCTTCGAAAAGCGTTTACAAAACTTTATATATTCAGCAATTAAAAATGTTTTGATCGACGACAGGTGTTGTTTCTAGCACAACACCCTGTCTCATCAATGTAACACCGTATTGCTGTTGTATTTCTGCTCGTGATGGTACAGCTCCGTATCAATAAATAAAATGTAAAAATGCATGAGACTGTACATAATGTATGTCTCTGTGTGTTTATTCAATAATTTTCCAGTTCGGCTATTGTTTCAAAATATTATGAAATAAATTATTTTAAGATATAATGAAAATATGTTTTAAAAAGTTCACAATGTTTTATCTATATCTAAGTAACGGCAGAAATAGGTTTCTTCAGGGTTGTTTGTCACTAAGTGTTGTTTGTCACTAAGGGTTTGCTGATCTCGTTTATTTCTTTATTGAACAAAAGTAAATACATCCAGTGTAAACACACATCTGTATGGTTTGACTAACTATAAGTTTCTGTACATAATGTTTCTCTTATACAGCGAGTGCTACTTATGGTCGATAATACACATCAGTATTTCTAGCTAATTAAACAAAACGTAGATTAATTACATATGTAATTAACCCCCAGTCTCTTGCTATAAAGTAAGTCTGGAGACTTATGTCACTAAAATATCGGTTTCGATACTTGCTGTGGGCAGAGTACATCCTGTTGTGTAGATTTGTGCTTAAAAACAAGAAACAAGTGTATAAATAATAAGTGTATTTTAGGCCCTCTTGTGGATCAGTGGTAACAGCAACAGCTTACAACCTTAAAATTCCGGTTTGAATACCCGCAGTTGTCACAGTTCAATAGAAAACAAACAAAGACTAAAATTAACTGAATAAAGGTGAATGGGTGTTCTAACAGAAACGTATCACGTGCTACACCTACCTGGTGAGTATAGGTGTTCTAACAGAAACGTATCACGTGCTACACCTGCCTGGTGTGTATAGGTGTTCTAACAGAAACGTATCACGTGCTACACCTACCTGGTGAGTATAGGTGTTCTAACAGAAACGTATCACGTGCTACACCTACCTGGTGAGTATAGGTGTTCTAACAGAAACGTATCATGTGCTACACCTACCTGGTGAGTACAGGTGTTCTAACAGAAACGTATCATTGCTACACCTACCTAGTGAGTACAGGTGTTCTAACAGAAACGTATCATGTGCTACACCTACCTGGTGAGTATAGGTGTTCTAACAGAAACGTATCATGTGCTACACCTACCTGGTGAGTACAGGTGTTCTAACAGAAACGTATCATGTGCTACACCTACCTGGTGAGTACAGGTGTTCTAACAGAAACGTATCATGTGCTACACCTACCTGGTGAGTACAGGTGTTTTAACAGAAACGTATCATTGCTACACCTACCTGGTGAGTACAGGTGTTCTAACAGAAACGTATCATGTGCTACACCTACCTGGTGAGTATAGGTGTTCTAACAGAAACGTATCATGTGCTACACCTACCTGGTGAGTACAGAAGGTGAAAAGGCGGCTGGATTGTCTTGCACAGAAAACGTTGGTAGAGAACCATGTAGCATCAATGTACGGAACCCCAAAAGAGCAACAAGCTGTTAAAAAGTCATAATAACTTATCTTAGTTTCCAACTGTAGCACATTAGGTGTGTAATCTTATTTTACTAGTTTAAACTAACGTACATATTTCATTAGTTCGACCGAGCAGTAATAAAGTGAATATGGAAAATTAAGAAACTGGACAAGTTGAAGTTAGAAATAGGATACTGTGAAGTGATGTGAAAAACATGACACACCGAAAAGAGAAACTGAACATTCTAAAATTGGAAACACAATATTTTAAAGTAAGAAACTGGACATGGTGAACTAAAAATAAAATCAAACTTTGGAGTTTTATTTCACATAATTAAACCAAACTGTTTAATATTTTTAACAATATTTCTTTACATAGTTTGCTTTGCTTTGAATTTCGCGCAAAGCTACACAAGGGCTATGTGCGTTAGCCGTCCCTACTATAGAATTGTAAGACTAGAGGTAAAGCAGCTAGTCATCATCACCCACCGCCATCTCTTGGGCAACTCTTTTACCAACAAATAGCGGGATTGATCGTAACGTTATAATGCCCCCACGGCTCAAAGGGCGAGTATGTTCCGTGTGATGGGGATTTGAACCTGCGACCCTCAGATTATCCTAATTTTCCTTTCTAAATCTAGTGGACACTCTCTTATATAATTCTTCCGTTTTGGATTAATTATCAGATTTTTGTAACTATGGTTAATTTAAATACAATAATATATCTGATTTGGTTGACTCAAACAATATTACTCATTGATTTTTGTGACTATGGTTAATTTAAATACAATAATATATCTGATTTGGTTGACTCAAACAATATTACTCATTGATTTTTGTAACTATGGTTAATTTAAATACAATAATATATCTGATTTGGTTGACTCAAACAATATTACTCATTGATTTTTGTAACTATGGTTAATTTAAATACAATAATATATCTGATTTGGTTGACTCAAACAATATTACTCATTGAGCTAAGGGACTCATTCTCTTCTTTTACCTAAAGACGTGTTCTGAAAGGTACTGACGTCACTTTGCTAAATTTTCAAATGAATGCAAGTTTCTACATGGGAACTATTCTGAAATACTAATAAGAAAAACTTCCCATAATTTCTCTCAGGACAGCGCTACGAGCCTCACGTGTCTACTCCGATATCGGCTTTAACGTGATGTCATCAAAAGAACTTAAAAACAAACAGAGTTGGCGAACAGAGATATAAATATTGAGATATTTTATTTTGAAAACTTAAAGTTTTTTCTCTATGGAAATACAAACACTTCTGGATAGTAATGGAAACAAAAAGAATTATTATTCTGTACCAAGTCCTGTTTTAAATCCTTTGTATGATACTTTACAAGAACTGGTTGTGTTTTAAAAACCTTTGTATGATACTTTACAAGAACTGGTTGTGTTTTAAAAACCTTTGTATGATACTTTACAAGAACTGGTTGTGTTTTAAAACCTTTGTATGATACTTTACAAGGACTGGTTGTGTTCTAAACACCTTTGTATGATACTTTACAAGGACTGGTTGTGTTTTAAAACCTTTGTATGATAATTTACAAGGACTGGTTGTGTTCTTAAAACCTTTGTATGATACTTTACAAGGACTGGCTGTGTTTTAAAAACCTTTGTATGATACTTTACAAGGACTGGCTGTGTTTTAAAAACATTTGTATGATACTTTACAAGGACTGGTTGTGTTTTAAAACCTTTGTATGATACTTCACAAGAACCATTCGTGTTTTAACCGCTATTCTGTGATTCTCACAAGGACAATTTGTGTTTTAACCGCTATTCTGTGATTCTCACAAGGACAATTTGTGTTTTAAAACCTTTGTATGATACTTCACAAGGACTGGTTGTGTTTTAAAAAACCTTTGTATGATACTTCACAAAAACCATTCGTGTTTTAACCGCTATTCTATGATTCTCACAAGGACAATTTGTGTTTTAAAACCTTTGTATGGTTTTTCACAAGGACTGGTTGTGTTTTAAAAACCTTTGTATGATACTTTACAGGGTCAGGTTGTGTTTTTAAAATCTATGCCTCTGTTCTTTAAGATGCAATTTGTTTATGTTATCGTTTTGGTTGTACCTCGCTCCCACAAACACTTTGAGGACAAGAACAATTTAACGAGTATCAATCCAGTCTTTAGTGCGATAGATGGAGATCTTCTTCTGCTTACCCCAAAGAACAGTGAGAAGGTGTACCTGTCCAGCCAAACTTGTTTCAATCTATTTCTTTCTTTCATATATCTGAAAGTAGAAAATTATTGACAAGTCAGAAGATTTAAACTCACACTTCTCAAAACCAAACAAATAATTCAAGGTTTGTGGATTATTAGAACAGACCAACATCTATTTTCGTCTCTCTCTGCATTACAGTAAAAAGAGAGCACAAGTAAAATAATTAGTTATTTATATTATTTCAGTTTTATTGTTAACTGATTCATACTTCATAAAATTATGAGATAACTTTTTATCAGGAATACACATGAAACACGTAGCAGTTGAACAATATCATGAAATCTGAATTTCATTTAAAGCCACAAAGAGAATATACCCAGTTTGAGTTGTTATTGTTCGTGGTTTTACAAACTCAATCCCATCAGTACTAAGTTTTTTACTTCACGTAACGATTGCAACTATGTAATATGTATTGTTTCTGAAGCACAGGACTACTGATTGGTCTTCTAAATTATGAAAGTAGACAATACTTTAAACTCAAACTTAAATTATACTTCAGTAACTTGTTCTATTGTTTTGACTCTGTATTACCTATTTGAGATTGTGGTCTGATATTAATTTTTAAAACAATGCCATGAAACCAATACGTTATTGTTCCATCAATACATACTCTAATCTAGGATGTACTTGAATGTTTCTAACACTAACCCACGAACTGGTTTATAATACTAATCTAGGAAACAACTGCAGCTTATTAACATTAACTCTTGAACTTGATTCAATACTTATAACACTGTTCTATGAAACAACTGCAGTTTGCTAACACTAGCCTATTAACTGCTTATATCTTTATTAGCCTATGGAGTAACTGCAGTTTGTTAACACAAATTCATAAATTGGTTCTATCTTGATAAAACTAGGAAATTACTATAGTTTGAGAACACAAGCCCATGAACTGGTTAGAATTTAATAACACTAGTCTACAAAGTGGCTGCAGGTTGTTAACCCTATCGCATAAACAGGTTACATCTTTATAACACAGGGTAAGGGGCGACTGAATTTTGTTAACACTAATCCATGAATTGGTTACAAATTTATATAAGTAGTGTATTAGTTATCGAGAAAAAAGAAATTGGTCTAATCTTACTAATACATATTGATAAAATACACAGCATCCTAACATAACCATCTTTCAGAAACACTTTTGAAAAGTACAAAAAAGGCAACAAAGTAAAACATGATCACCCACAACTGTGTAGAATTAGGGTTAGCACACAATGGTTTTTAAAATCTTTACGCAAGTAATAAAATAATAACAGAACATGGTAAAAGTGTTTCCTACTCTGAATTTAATTTTCTTTTACAAGTTCATATCGTTCACATGTTCATAAATTTAAGTCAATTTTCTATTTTTCTAACATCATAAAAAATTCCACAATTTACTATCAGAAATGTTCTTATAAAATACATGTATTAATATAGTCAATAATGTGTTAATATAGTCAATAATGTATTAATATAGTCAATAATGTATTAATATAGTCAATATTATGATAATGTTCTTTACTCTTGTCCTTGTTTATAAAGCTTTCCAAACATTTCACTGTTAAGACTGAAACTAGTATTTAAATATCTTTTTACAATCCGTAATATTATTAATTGTTGAGAAAAAAAGCTTTATTTTTAAGACTGAAACTAGTATTTAAATATCTGAGTACAGTCAGTGATATTATTAATTTTTCAGAAAACTTTATTGTTAAGATTAAACTGATATTTAGATACATAATTACACTCAGAATATTAGATAAAAATTTCTTACTGAATAGACAGCTAGATAGAATATTATTTCAAGATTAATTGTTCAATAGACGGATAGATAGAATATTATTTCAAGATTAATTGTTCAATAGACGGATAGATAGAATATTATTTCAAGATTTCTTATTCAATAGACGGATAGATAGAATATTATTTCAAGATTTCTTGTTCAATAGACGGATAGATACAATGTTATTTCAAGATTTCTTATTCAATAGACGGATAGATAGAATATTATTTCAAGATTTCTTATTCAATAGACGGATAGATAGAATATTATTTCAAGATTTCTTATTCAATAGACGGATAGATAGAATATTATTTCTAGATTTCTTATTCAATAGACAGATGGATAGAATATTACTTCAAGATTTCTTATTCAATAGACGGATAGATAGAATATTATTTCAATATTTCTTCTTCAATAGACGGATAGATAGAATATTATTTCAAGATTTCTTATTCAATAGACGGATAGATAGAATATTATTTCAAGATTTCTTCTTCAATAGACAGATAGATAGAATATTACTTCAAGATTTCTTATTCAATAGACGGATAGATAGAATATTATTTCAAGATTTCTTCTTCAATAGACAGATAGATAGAATATTACTTCAAGATTTCTTATTCAATAGACGGATAGATAGAATATTATTTCAATATTTTTTCTTCAATAGACGGATAGATAGAATATTATTTCAAGATTTCTTATTCAATAGACAGATAGGTAGAATATTACTTTAAAATTTCTTATTGAATAAACAGATTGATATAATATTTCTTCAAAATTTCTTATTGAATAAACAGATTGATACAATATTGCTTGAAGATTTCTTATTGAATAAACAGATCGATACAATATTGCTTGAAGATTTCTTATTGAATAAACAGATCGATACAATATTGCTTGAAGATTTCTTATTGAATAAACAGATTGATATAATATTGCTTGAATATTTCTTATTGAATAAAAGATTGATACAATATTGCTTGAAGATTTCTTGTTTATATTTCGGAATGAAAGCTTAAAAATGTTTGTAAAAAGTTGAATCTGTATTAGTCACAATTGTGGATTTCAATGGTAGGAAGTTTTAATTGTTTTGAAAAAGACAGGTTATATACTATTTAATATAATTTAATTTTTACAGTATGTCGGAATTGACTTAAGAAATTAATTCTGACAGCAACAATAGAGCCTAAAAATTTACAGGGTTTTGAGATCACAGAAAAATAAAGAATGAGTTTTATGTTTTACTTTCTTCAAGGGTATGTATGCAAAGACAGCTTTGAGTGACCAAATAAACTCTTGTTGTCTGGTCTGTATGATGTCTTGTATTCTACAGAGAAAAACACAAACAAATAATAATACATACAAGATAAATAGTTAGGTTGCAACACTATATTACCTGATTTCTAATTTCTGTTTGGTCAGTGTTGCTAAATGATAACCTAAATTGACTGCTACAACAGTTATACCCTGTTCCTTAGCAAGAAGAGCAAAGAAGGCCGAACCAAAGGTTAAAACAGACAAAATACGCTTTGACTCATGACGGGCTGACCTCCATCTGGAAGAAAAGAATACCAAGTTATAAGTAAATTGACGAAAAATAAAAGATATTAACTTATCTTACCACGATTGTCCAGACAAATAAAAGTAACTTATCTTATTATCATTGTTCAGACCAATACAAATTGTCAACTTACCTTATTGTGATTGTTCAGACAAATGAAAGATGTTATCTTATTATAATAGTCCAAACCAATACAAATTGTCAACTTACCTTATTACGATTGTTCAGACAAATGAAAGATGTCAAATTATCTTATTATGATTATTCAAACTAATATAAAGTGTCAATTCATCTTATGATTATTCAGACAAATAAAAGGTGTCAACTTATCTCATTATGATTGTCCAGACATAATATGTAAAATTACCCGATAGTTCAGTCCTTAAATACACTATAAAATACCTTCTTTACTTTTATACCAATTTTAGAAAATTTCTTAGTTTTCCATTTCAGTTTTTGAAATTAAAACAAATAATATGTAGAAAACGTTTTCGTGATCCTTGATGCTTTTAGTATATTCTTATGAACTACTTTACTGACACCTTTTTAAAAATATTAAAGCTCTATGTAAAAATATTTATACTGAGATATATAATTCTGATATATATATATAATCACATATGTTTTCCTCTTTTATGTGTAAAAGTTTTGAATGTTTTGGAATGCCAAGTAAGAACTTTCAGTGTGATAATTTAAATACCTATGTTTTGGGATGCCTAAGAACTTTGAGATTTAAAGTTTAAAGACCTGAGTTTTGATTGTTCAGCAGGAATTTTGAGAGTTAAACTTAAAAGGCCTATGTCCTGCAATGTTCAGTAGTGATTTTAAGAGTTATAGTTTAAACGCCAAGGTAATGTGGAATTTCTTAATGATTTACCAAGTTTGAAATATATATTTTGACAACAGTAACTTATTAACACACGTCAGTCACCAGCCTGAGAGATTATCTCAGTCTATCTTTGAAAGTATTATAAACTTTTTCATGTTGACAGAAGAGAAACCACGGTTTCTGAATATCCAGTGTAGACCTCAAGGATCTCCTAGGAACCTGGAAATGTCTAAAACCTCAATTCTTGACGAGAATTTTGGTTTCAACAAAATTTCTATGTTCTATTAATCCCGGTGTTTAGAAGATTTGTTTTATTAATTTATTGATAAACTTGGATCACAGCAACACGTGATGAGACAAATTTATGGATTTAAAGAACTAGATTTTAAATGAAGGTTTCAAGATATACACTGCTCTTTCCGCAAGATGTCGTGACTTATATACGGTGAGATTTACCTAAATCTTTATAGTATCTTCAGATTTTTCTTTACTAACTTGGGTATAAAGTTACTTCCTTGACTGATAATGAGGTCAAAATAGTTGATGGCTCGATAATAGAAGATTTTTTAAACAAAACATCCATAAACAAATAATATTATAAAACACACTTCAAACCGATTCAAGAAAAGATAATGGTTTAATTTTCGGAATAACTTGTAGAATAGTGAAACGTGTAGAACAGAGAAAGTAATATATCATTGTGATATCGATTATTATATTATCATATATACTTTTTTACCAGTTGTTACATTATTATATATGCTTGTGATATCAGTTCTTACATAGATGTACTAATCATATCAGCTGCAACATTATTAGATATACTTGTGTATCAGTTGTTACATTATGATATATGCTTGTGATATCAACTGTTACATTATCAATGTTTGTGATATATGTTATTACATTATTAAATATAATTGTAATATCAATTGTTACGTTATTAGATATACTTGTGATATCACTTGTTACATTATTAAATACGTTTGTGATATTTGTTATTATATTATAATATATACTTATTATATCAGTTGTTACATTAGATATGTTTGTGATATCAGCCGTTACATTATTAGATATACTTGTAATAGCAGTTGTTACATTATTAGATATGTTGGTGGTATATGTTATTATATTATTAGATATACTTGCGATATGAGTTGTTACATTATTAGATACGGTGTGATATCTGTTATTAGATTATTAAATATTCTTGGGATATCAGTTGTTACATTATTAGGTATGTTTATAATATATTTTAATATATTATTAGATATACTTGTGGTATTAGTTGGTTACATTATTAGATATGTTTGTAATATCAGCCGTTACATTATTAGATATATTTGTGATATCTGTTGTTTCCTTATTACATATACTTGGGAAATCAGCTGTTATATTATTAGATATACTTGGGAAATCAGCTGTTATATTATTAGATATACCTGTTATATATGTTACTACATTATTAAATATACTTGTAATATTAATTTTTACATTGTTTGTGATATCTGTTATTATATTACTAAATATTCTTGTGGTACCAATTTTTATATTATGTTAGTGATATCTCTTATTATATTATTAGATATTCCTGTGGTATGAGTTGTTACATTATTAGATATGTTTGTGATATCTTATTATATTATTAAATATACTTCTGATATCAGCCGTTACATTATTAGATATACTTGAGATATCAGTTGTTACATTATTAGGTATGTTTTTAATATATTTTATTATATTATTAGATATACTTGTGATATCAGTTATTACTTTATTAGATATGTTTGTGATATCCGTTATTAGATTGTTAAATATTCTTGGGATATCAGTTGTTACATTATTAGGTATGTTTGTAATATATTTTATTATATTATTAGATATACTTGTGATATCAATTATTACATTATTTGATTAGTTTTTTTTTATATTTGCTACTATACCGTTATATATACTTATTATATCAGTTGTTACATTAGATATACTTGTGGTATAAGTTGGTTACATTATTAGATATGTTTGTGATATCCGTTATTAGATTGTTAAATATTCTTGGGATATCAGTTGTTACATTATTAGGTATGATTGTGATATATTTTATTATATTATTAGATATACTTGTGGTATCAGTTTGTTACATTAGTAGACATGTTTGTGATATCAGCCGTTACATTATTAGATATAGCTGTGATATCAGTTGTTAAATTATTAGATAACCTGGGAAATCAGCTGTCATATTATTAGATATACCTGTGATATTTGTTACTACATTATTAAATGTACTTGTGATATCAATTTTTGCATTGTTTGTGATATCTGTTATTATATTACTAAATATTTTTGTGATATCCATTTTTACATTATGTTTGTGATATCTCTTATTATATTATTAAATATACTTGTGATATCAGCCGTTACTTTATTAGATATGTTTGTGATATCTGTTATTAGATTATTAAATATTCTTGGGATATCAGTTGTTACGTTATTAGGTATGTTTGAAATATATTTTATTATATTAATAGATATACTTCTGATATTAGTTATTACATTATTAGATATGTTTGGGATATCTGCTACTATACCGTTATATATACTTATTATATCAGTTGTTACATTAGATATACTTGTGGTATCAGTAGGTTATATTATTAGATAAGTTTGTGATATCAGACGTTACGTTATTAGATATACCTGTGATATCTGTTGTTTCATTATTACATATACTTCTAATATCTGTTGTTTCCTTCTTACATATAATTGTGATATCAGTTGATACATTATTAGATATACTTGGGAAATATGCTGTTATATTATTGGATATACTTGTGATATCTGTTACTACATTATTAAATATACTTGTGATATCAATTTTTACATAATATTTGTGATATCTGTTGTTACATTATTAAATATTGTTAATATATCAGTTGTTACATTATTAGGTATATTTATAATATATTTTATTATATTATTAGATACACTTGTGGTATCAGTTTGTTACATTATTAGATATTTTTGTGATATCAGCTGTTACATTATTAGATATACCTGTGATATCTGTTGTTTCATTATTACATATACTTGTAATATCTGTTCTTTCCTTCTTACATATAATTGTAATATCAGTTGATACATTATTAGATATACTTGGGAAATCAGCTGTTATATTATTAGATATACCTGTGATATCTGTTACTACATTATTAAATGTACTTGTGATATCAATTTTTACATTGTTTGTGATATCTGTTATTATATTATTAAATATACTTGTTATATCAATTTTAACATTATGTTTGTGATGTCTCTTATTATATTATTAGACATACTTGTGGTATGAGTTGTTACATTATTTGATATGTTTGTGATATCTCTTATTATATTATTAAATATATATGTGATATCAGCCATTACATTATTAGATATACTTGGGATATCAGTTGTTACGTTTTTAGGTATGTGAGTGATATCTGTTGTTATATTACTAAATATTCTTGTGATATCAGTTGTTACACTATTAAATATGTTTGTGATATCTGTTATTTTATTATTAGATATACTTGTGATATGTGTTGTTACATTATTAGATATGTTTATGATAACTGTTATTACATTATGAAATATACTTGTGATATCAGTTATGTTATTAGATATACTTATTAAATCAGTTGTTATATTATTACATATACTTGTGATATCAGCCATTTTATTATCACATCTTATATCAGCCATTATTAATATCTGGCGTTTTCTGTACGTAATCGTTAATTTCTTGAACCATGAAGAAATTATAAGGCTTTTCTCCCACTGATTATAAATTTGAAAAATAGAAAACTTGAAATGTCTGACAGGCAACAGCTGACAACAGATTTGTTAATGCTAATTACGTTTTGGTTTTAAATCATCATCTGAATTTTTTTCATCATGAAGTCAGTATATTCTGTACTAATCTTTCATTATTAAGTCAGTATATCATGTACAAATCTTTCATCATTAAGCCAGTATATTCTGTACTAATATTTCATCATTAAATCAGTATATTCTGTAAAATCTTTTATCATTAAGTCACTATATTCTGTACTAATCTTTCATCATTACGTCAGTAGTGTTATTGTTATTTGTGTTATTTGTACATGATATCCTGTACAAATCTTTCATCATTGAATCAGTACATTCTGTACAAATGTTTTATCATTAAGCTAGTATATCCTGTACAAATCTTTCATCATTAAGTCAGTATATCCTGTACTAATCTTTCATCATTAAATCAGTAAATTCTGTACTAATTTTTCATCATTAAATCAATATACATTTTTGAAAATTGTTCATTATCAAGTCAGTATATGCTGTCAAAATCATTGACTGTTAACTCATTACATTCTATCTAGTAAAGTCATTGATCATTAAGTCAGTATACTGAACATTATGTTCAAGAGTTACAATAGAAAATCCTATATTGAATTTAAGTCACACTGAACATGTTCTCAAAAACATGACAGCCACATTCGCTTGATTGTGTAAGCTTATTTAATTTCTCATCAGAAACGTCGTTAATGTGAAACTATCTTTCTATTTTGCAGCTTCAGAAAGACGTAAATGAGGTCGATAATTTGCAGTGATTGAAATAATACAAAAAATAATTGTATAAATAAACCAGGGAAACAAAGCTGCAGTCAACAGTTTCTAGAGATATTTAACTCAATAACAACTGGGTACGTGTTATATTGATTTTAGTTTACACTACCAACAGAGTAAGTGTTATTTTGTGTTCAGTTAACGCCAACAACTGGGTAAGTTTTATCTTAGGTCTAGTTAAAACAAAAAACAGGGTGTTGTGTTTAGTTCACAATAACAACTAGGTAAGTGTTATATTATGTTTGGTTGACACTAATAACCAGAGATGTGTTACCTTATGTTTAGTAACTAGCTGGGTAAGTTTTATCTTATGTGTAGTTAACACTAAGAACTGGGTGTTATCCTATATTCAGTTAACACTAACAACAAGATAAGTGTTACTTGATGTTTAGTTAATACTAACAACTGGGAAAATGTTATCCTATGTTTAGTTAACACGAACAACAGGGCAAGTGTTATCTTGTGTTTAGAGAATACGTACAAAGGGAGAAAATTCCTGAGACTCTAAAATAGCTGAACAATAAAATAAACAATGTATACCAACAAGTAACATAATTTTATTATCATCAGGAATACCGAAACTTTCCTTTCTTCATTCCTCAACCAGACACAATAATACTACTGATTGAAAACAAACTTCACAAAATACTGAGACGCAACTAAACACACAAGAAAAACCAGTGTTATTCTAATAATAACACTACAACAGTTAGTCTTAACACCACAAGTAAATTATCATTTGTATGTACTCATAAACGTTCGTTGTAGTTGTGAAAGTTCTCACAACTAAGATATTTTTAGATTTTTACTATTTAGACAGAACATCTTTGTCTGAAGTGTTTCACTTTGTCCCAGTAGTCACGGCTGAGATATGGTCAAAAATGTTAGTAAGAGCTTATAGCTGGAACTTTCGCCAACAGCTGCGTGTGTACTACACTAGAAATAGGCTGGTATAATAAATCTGTGAACCAACTCGTTCAAAGTTTTCCCGTTTCAGAGACTCGACCAACAGAGCAATTGGAACATAATCGACAGTCATTTTCAAACTAGCTTCAAAGCGATTGTTTTGAGGTAAAACATCAATGAGTTTCCTACCAGACATTGTTTATCGTCACAGTGAATGATCCAGTTGTATATACACAGTTCTTCATCATTGTATGAACAGTGATAGTTATATATACTACAATATTTCATGTCATTGTTTCTCACTCTATTTTACTCTAGGTCTGGTTCAGCGTTATTACTCTAACAAAGGTGTGTAGGAACTTCTTCAAAACATTATGGTGAGTTTTCAAGTGGTTAATGTGGGTCAACTAAAGTAACTAATACATACAAGGTAGTTTATCTTCCTTGGTTAAGGTTGGTCAGTTGAAGTGACCAGTACAGACAAGGTAGTTAAGGTTGGTTAACTAAAGTAACCAATACGTACAAGGTGGTTTATCTTCCCTGGTTAAGGTTAGTCAGTTGAAGTAAACAGTACAGACAAAGTGGTTTATCTTCCCTCGTTAAGTTTAGTCAGCTGAAGTAAACAGCAGAGACAAGGAGGTTTAACTTCCCTCGTTAAGGTTAGTCAGTTGAAATAAACAGTACAGACAAGGTGGTTTATCTTCCCTCGTTAAGGTTAGTCAGCTGAAGTAAACAGTACAGACAAAGTGGTTTATCTTCCCTCGTTAAGTTTAGTCAGCTGAAGTAAACAGTACAGACAAGGTGGTTTATCTTCCCTCGTTAAGGTTAGTCAGCTGAAGTAAACAGTACAGACAAGGTGGTTTATCTTCCCTCGTTAAGGCTAGTCAGCTGAAGTAAACAGTACAGACAAGGTGGTTTATCTTCCTTCGTTAAGGTTAGTCAGCTGAAGTAAACAGTACAGACAAGGTGGTTTATCTTCCCTCGTTAAGGTTAGTCAGCTGAAGTAAACAGCACAGACAAGGTGGTTTATTTACTCTGGTTAAAGTTGGTCAGCTAAAGTAACCAACACAGATAAGGTGGTTTATCTTTCCTGGTTAATGTTGGTACTTCTTCATCAGAATCTCAGTACAGATCTGAGAGTAATAACTTTGGTGTCTTCAACACAATCTGAAAGAAACCAAGATCTCCTCCACATATGACGTAATAATGCTATTGTCCTGTTGGTTAAGTGAGAACCAGTGGTCATACTGAATGAACATAAGTTTTCATAACAAACTTCATGTTATGCTACACACACTGTTTTCTGATACCATTTCCCTACTTCTGCCATTAGTAAACTTGTGTTATGAAACTTTAACAAGTGTGTATGATGTAATCATGAATAGTTTCATGTTTAGATATGACAACAATCATCTGTATCTTTGAATATAAAATACAAAGAAGGATATTTTAAATTGATATTTAACTTTGTCTTCAGTAAAATCTAATGATCGTGTACGAATATTCATATTTTCATCTTTGTATTTATCCGCCTTGAAATGTATATTTGGTACTGGGCTTCCCTACAGTTCCATATAATTGTTGAATGTCTGCATCGATTCTTATGTGTAGATGTTCTTACCTACACTTTTGTTTCATATAGTCTACCTTTGTTTTATGTGTACTAAAAATCGTTTCATAGCGACAATATATGGGTCATATTGTCACCTATGGGCAGTCTGGCATGATGTCTTCGACTGACCTTTTTATAATTAAACGGTTTCCCTTCTTAGTGCGAACCATTCTTTGATTGGATATTCATACATTTGTCACAGAAGTTTACACATAAACTAGTGAATTATACCATGAAATACGTAAGAAATGAATAACATGTTTTAATCGTTAGCTGATAGATATCAGTGGATTTCTCCTCTTAGCATTTGTTTCCCAAGTTCTATACATTTTATCTTTATCTCGTACATTTCAATTGTTTGTTATTTTAATAAAACTTCATCTCTCTCGTGAATCTAATTTATATTTTCCTAATTAACCAGAGCAATTATCTCAGTTTGTTTCCATTGTGTTTAATAACACTTCCATTTTATTTTTTTCGCTCTCTCAGTCGGTTTTTGTTCCATAAATAAACGTTTATTTAATTTTTAAAATATAGTAAATTTTGTGAACAACAAACACTGCATGTGGTCCATAACATGAAGGTTCAGAACCGTTATAAGTTGTCTGTCTTATCCTTACACTAATATATACTTCATCATTAACTCTTCGTTCCCGATAATTCTTATAAGACAAAAGGCCTTATTAAAAAAAAAAACATATTCTAAGTTACCAAAGTCTATCATAATGGAGAAA
>NC_134837.1:3338582-3387874 GCF_004210375.1 Tachypleus tridentatus | reverse complement strand
GTCCTATCAAATACTGTCACATCTCTGTCATATCAAATACTGTCACCTCACTGTCCTATCAAATACTGTCACCTCACTGTCCTATCAAATACTGTCACATCACTGTCCTATAAATACTGTCACATCTCTGTCATATCAAATCCTGTCACCTCACTGTCCTATCAAATACTGTCACATCACTGTCATATCAAATACTGTCACATCACTGTCCTATCAAATACTATCATATCAAATACTGTCACATTACTGTCCTATCAAATACTGTCATATCTCTGTCATATCAAATACTGTCACATCACTGTCCTATCAAATACTGTCACCGCTCTGTCCTATCAAATACTGTCGATGTAAATTAAAGTAAGAAGTTAATAAATGGGTTCCATAAAACACGTGAATCTTTATTTTGTAGGAACTACAATTTGTGAAACATCTATAAACTAAAGGGGGACTCACTAGACAAACAAACTTCATCCACCTAATGTTGTTCATATCCGGCTCTCAGAAATTATGAAAATATGTCTATATGACTGTCGTTCTTAAAGAATACGAATTATTTTAGGCATAACATTATTAAATGAGTTATACATTAAACATAGAGTGAAAAAATCGGTCTCCATGCTAACTAATGGGAATTTTTGAATACTTAGAACCTTACTGTAACCTTGAACTACCAAAATTTAATAACTTCTAACTTGGGTTAAAATCCAAACGTATACTAACTTTCGTCAAAATTTAGCTTTTTATGTGACATTATTGACAAAGATACACACACTATGTGGCAGAGGTAATGAGTAGAAACATAAAAAGCACTTCCAGAGTCCAGTTATATAGGAAGTAAAGTATGATTTGATAATAAAAGTGAATTAAAAAAATGTAAGGTATTTTATCCGTGTAATTATCCAAACATTTGTATTTATGTTTCTAAAGAGATATCCAAATGGTTGATACAAAGTTTCGGTAATTTAACGTTTTTCTTTGTTTGTAACAACCATATACTTACATTTCAATGCAGAAAAGAAACATTCATGAATATTAATCCAGGTCTGATCTGAATAAAAATTCTTTAAAATGGTGAGGCATGAAACAAAAGTTATGTCATTGTGTCCAAACTGAAAATAGCTGGAGTATGACCACCTGGCATGAAATACAAGGGAGCTTAAGCCTCTCTAACAAAACCTCTTATTTTTAATTTTGACAGCAAGTTTTCGCCCATGCAAGTAATTGTACAATCGTCACAAAACTCTACATGTATGCTCGAAAACTATGATTTTCTTCCAAACTTTATCAAAAGCAGATTCAATACTTAGAAAATGGGCATCACATGTTCAGAATGGCCAAAATCCTAAACGAAGAATTCTTTCAGAACCACCAAATAATTAATAGCACTTTTCGACACCGTATGAAAGGAGTTCATAAAAAACACAATTCAATTAAGCATTAATAATTTTCCATCGTTTTACAATATAATATAATATAATGTAATGTAATATATTATAATGTAATATAATATAATATAATATAATGCAATGTAATTATATAATGTAATATAATATAATATAGTGTAATGTAATATAATATAATGCAATGTAATTATATAATGTAATATAATGCAATATATTATAATGTAATATAATATAATATAATGTAATGTAATATAATATAATGCAATGTAATATATTATAATGTAATATAATATAATATAATGTAATGTAATATAATATAATGCAATGTAATATATTATAATGTAATATAATATAATGTAATGTAATATAATATAATGCAATGTAATATATTATAATGTAATAATATAATGTATTAGAAAACAGGGTGTCAAGAGTGAATTTGTTTTTCTAAGCTTAAGAACTGGTATTACATTTAAGGATTTAGACTTTTCTATCATATCGTTTTACACGTTTCCTTATGCCAAACGACATGCAGTGAAAAGAAAGACCTGAAACAAGCTCTGCGAAAGAGAAGTTATATTACCATTAAAGATCTTGGTGTAATAATCATTCTTAGTTAGAGATTGTCATAAATTATAGTTGTGGCACTTTCCGAAAAGTGTAAATGGATCATCAGTGTGACAAATTGCAGGGGTCAGGGCTAGTTCTGGCTATTAATGCAAGAGGCGAGTCTACACCAACCATAATGGCTGAGATGGCAGAGATGAACACATGTATCACCCTGAACCCCAACAATTCTGCGACATATTTAGACAAATTTTGGTTTAGAGTGAAAATAACAATTTCTGAGTCGATGTAGGTAGCTTTCTATTTAATATTATTAAAAATGAATTATTTTTTTAGTCATTAAGACACCTTTAAATAATTTTGGGTTAAACTCGAATGTCCATACTTCAGAAAATTAAATATGTTTCTTGAACTAGAAGTTTTGAAAGTCATTGGATTCCTTACTTCTTTGTTTTAGAAAACAAGTGGGATAATTTTACTCGTCTTGAAAATAAATATGAAAGAATATCATAAGGCGTCTTTCCTGGAGGTGTGAGAACTCTCATTGAAGTATGTCTCTAAGTGATTATTTGTGAAAAGCTGTTATAGTCACAGAAAGCATAGCCCTATATAGTGTTATTCCTTTCCAGTTCTTCCAGTTGGGAAGATTATTGTTTTAATTTAATAGTATGTTCTACTTTACAAAAAATACTTCATATAACAAAAGGCATTAGATATCATATATAAATGACCCAGTCCAATAAGCAACTAGAGCAAAAGGAACTTAGCAACCTCCGTAACTAGCATTCTGTTTTAAATTTGCCTATAGTTATATACAAAACGTTTTTCTATTAAATAATGGAATAGAAAACATATATTATGCCTGCATCCTACACATTTATGTAGTATGAAAATTCCAAATCCTTAGCTTTAATAAGGTTATTTTTAACCTTTATCAGGATTATTTTTTTACTTATTTGATAAGATTTTTCTATTTTTTCTCATTCTGTGTTAATTTTAATAAACTTAAATATTATCACAACGTTTCTCTAACTTTATAAAAAATAACATGATTTATATTCGTATTCATCGAACTTAACTTCATGAGTGAGTTTTCTCTTGGGCCAGGAGCACGTGAGGAGAGAGAGCTAAGGAGCCTTCCACTCTCAGTTTAGATTTAGTGCCCACGCAGTTTAAGAATTCAAGTTTATATAAATGAAAGAAAATAATTCATAATATAATTAAAATTGAGCACCTGAAAATAACAATTAAAAATTCCATGTAGGTTTTAGTATTGGACATATTTACTAGTTACTTATTGTTGTTTGTCTGAAGTTTTGAAATCTGCACTAGCCGTCCCTAATTTAGCAGTTTAAGACTACAAGAAAGGCAGCTACTCATCCCCACCCACCGCCAACTTTTGGGCTACTCTTTTACCAACGAATAGTGGGATCAACCGTCACGATATAACGCCACCACGGCTGAAAGGACAGACATGTTTGGTGCGATTGGAATTCGAACTCGCAACCCTCAGAAGACGAGTCGAACGCTTTAACCCACCTGGCCATGCCGGGTTATTGTGCGAAGTTAAGCACAAAGCTACACAATGGAATATCTGTTATCTGCCCACCACGGGGGTTGAAATTCTATTTCTAGCATTGTAAGTTCATAGACATGTTGCTGTGCCACTGGGGATGGGGCTATAGTTACTACCGTTAATGTTTGTGTTTAACATTTTGGGTATTTTCCCTTTCCGATAAAAAGAACTGTAATTTTTTTGACAGTTTCTCTGGAGAAGACCCATTACAAAAATGGTAAGTAATAACATATGATATGAGTGTGTGTTTTTCCTATAGCAAAGCCACATCAAGCTATCTGTTGTGTACACTGAGTGGAATCGAACCCTTGATTTTAGCGTTGTAAAACCGGAGACTTACCGCTGTCTCAGCGGTGGAAAGGCATGTGATATGAAGACGACCCACCAGAAAAATAGTAATGTAATAACACATGGTATGGGAAAGATCCCTTACTAAACCAGTAATGTAGTAATATATAATACTAGAACAGTATGTATTTGAAATATAAAACAGGTATTTATCAAATAGCATATTTTCTTATAGCCCAGCTACATCGGGCTATCTGCTGAGCCCACCGAGGGGAATCGAACCCCTGAGTGTAGAGTTGTAAATCCGTAGACTTACGGCTGTACTAGCGGGATGCATGTATATAACATAAACATGATCTGTTCCAGAAAAAAAATGTATTTTTTCTGTCTTCTTCCTTTCGTCTTTTTCTTATTTTCTTTTCTCTCTCTCTTTTATCAAGAGAAAGAATTTTTTTGGGGATGAGTATCCCCAAAACTTTCCTCTCACCCTACACAGTAGGTTTTCATTACTTACGATAAATAACGTTTTCTAGCCTGCCCATTTCAAGGGTGGAACCAGATTCTGGCATAGGTCTGCAGCATTGATCTATTGTTGGAATGGTGTCATTGGCCCCTACATATTATTTATTCATTCATGAAAGTGAATGCAACTGGTAATTCACAGCTGATTTTATAGGAAGAAAATCGTTGTGTTTAAATAAAATGGATTACTTATAACTTATTGTGTGCAAACATATATAAAATATGACATAACATACGCCTTTCTATTTGAAAGATTAAAGAGTTAGTTGACACTACAATTTGGTCGTTATGTGTTTATTGCACGCTGTAGATAGTTTGCTCACCGCATTATTGTATTAATGTTAGACAACTCAGATGTAAATGTTCTTAATACGTTTATAATAATTTGAAAATAAAAACTTTTACGGAAAGAACTATAATCTGGTAATTCAATCTCTCATAAAATATATTTATTTTCTTATTTATTGTGACGATAATAAAATGTACTACTAGTGAATACAAGTTAACTAATTTACTATAAAAATAAGTACTTCTCCATGGCGCACATACTTTCAATAGGTTTAATTTTTCATGTATGTTAATTTTCCTTGGCAATTTTTTTATTTTTTTTAGTTTATATTTTACTTCATATAACACTTTATCTAATTTTTAACCTTTGGCTATTTATTTCATATCTTCCAGTTATTCTTCAATTGACTACATTATCATAAATCTTTCATTCTTCATAGGCCTAACCTAATCCTAGTACAGAAAAGCTGTGTTGCCATAGTAATTATAAATTGTAACATAAATAATTTTCTCTAAAATTCAATAAACTAATTCTCTTATTGTTTTAATACTTACAAAAATACGATATTTTTGGCTTAGTTGCTGGTAAAATTCCTTCCATTTAAACTGCTTCTGCAATAAAAATTAAATGTACTTTTATATAATTTTAACAAATCACTACTAGGTGTCAGGCGCCTCGTTATGTGTGTCGTCTGCAATGTAGACGTAGAGAAGATAAAGCTGTTTGAGGTCGACGTAAGAACACTATTACTGTTTTGTGGAAAAGCAATCTACAAGAGCTTAAGCCTACATTGAGGTAAAAACTTCTAAATGTATTTCGTATAAAATGTCATTAATAACAAGTGTAAATCTTTGTGTGGAATAATCTGAAAAAATTAATAGAATGCATGTTAAAGGTCAAATAACACTTGTAGTTTGTAAATATATCGTTAAAGACGGAGAGGTATAACTTAGACTTACTTCCAAGTGATAAAGAATGCTGTATCGAGTAACATCTAAATCCATGCCTAAACGATAGGTTGTTTCTGATGTGCTTGAAAATTGTACGAAAGCGAGTTATGTCATTTCTTTATAATTGTAGTGAGGCGCGGATTGGACATATAGTAGAACTCTGGATTTTGGAGCTTGGTTTGAATCTGTGCGATGCCAGAAGGTATTCCTCGCACTTAAAAGCCAAGGATGCGTTATAAGTGTGACAATGAATCACTTACCTTGGATCGTAGGATGCCACTGAATGTCTGCCTTTTTTTTTTCGAAGTTCAAAATTATGGCACAGTTGTTGATGGTCTTAGCAGCTTTACCATAAAGAGAAAATACAAATTCTGTTTGTACTAATAATAAAAGTTATAATAAGATCCCATGTATTTTATTCCCATATATATTTATATATATACAATGTATATATATTTTATTTTATGTTACTATTGATAAGTTATATAGTGTAAATATCGACCTATCCTTTTTCATGTGGTCTGTTTCACTGTTTAAATTACACTACAGAAGGAGAAACAGAAAGGGATGTAGACCATACCGTTTGATTGTTTGTTCACCAGAGGAAAGCCATGTTGGGCTGTCTGCTCTGTCCACAGCGGGCTTTGTACTTCCATTTAAATTACACGTGTTCTGGAAATTAATATGCTTTTCGGCGATCGTGACTGATAAAACTAAGAGCCATTTTCATTTTGCAGGAAACCTAAAATTGTATGTGTATCTAATAGTTAGAAATAAATATTAACTTCACTGTTACCGTTAGTTTGTGTTTGTTTTAAAGCAAAGCTACAAGACGATATCTGCTGTGTCCACCGAGGAGAATCAAACTCCGGATCTTTATGTTGTAAGTCCGTATACCCACCGCTGTTAGAGTAGTAATGTTTGTGTGTACAAATACACTTCTGTATAACAACATACACGTTACAGAGTAGCATCAGTTCTCATGTTATTGTAAGGAACTGAACAAAGAACAATTGTCTATCTGACAAAATACAACTGTGTATCTGACAAAGTACAACTTTCTATCTGACAAAGCACAACTCTCTATCATACAAAGTACAACTCTCTATCATACAAAGTACAACTCTCTATTTGACACAGTACAACTCTATTTGACACAGTACAACTCTCTATTTGACACAGTAAAACTATTTGACACAGTAAAACTCTCTGTCTGACACAGTATAACTCTCTATCTGACACAGTACAACTCTCTATCTGACACAGTACAACTCTCTATCTGACATGTATAACCTCTACCTGACCCAGTACAACTCTCTACCTGACACAGTACAACTCTCTATCTGACACAGTACAACTCTCTATCTGATACAGTACAACTCTCTATCTGACACAATACAACTCTCTATCTGACACAATACAACTCTCTATCTGACACAATACAACTCTCTACCTGACACAGTACAACTCTCTATCTGACAGAGTATAACTCTCTATCTGACACAGTACAACTCTCTATCTGACACAGTACAACTCTCTATCTGACACATACAACTCTCTATCTGAAACAGTACAACTCTCTATCTGAAACAGTACAACTCTCTATCTGACACAGTACAACTCTCTACCTGACACATTACAACTCTCTATCTGACACACTATAACTCTCTATCTGTTATGAGAGTCTTGAGTGTTTCGAAAAATCTCTTTTACTCATTTAATTCTCTTTGGTTTTTAATGTTTCAATGTGTTCAAACGTTCAATAACAGGAAATCACCTTAGTAAGATATATTGAAACATTTCAATATTTTCACTTGTTGCAATTAATAAATATTTTTAGTTTCATAATGTTTGAAGGAGTAAACAATTAACATCCATAGTGTTTATAAGTAAACAATTAACATCTAGAGTGTTTATAAGTAAACAGTTAACATCTAGAGTGTTTATAAGTAAACAGTTAACATCCAGAGTGTTTATAAGTAAACAGTTAACATCCAGAGTGTTTATAAGTAAACAATTAAATCCAGAGTGTTTATAATTAAACAATTAACATCCAGAGTGTTTATAAGTAAACAGTTAACATCTAGAGTGTTTATAAGTAAACGGTTAACATCCAGAGTGTTTACAAGTAAACAATTAACATCTAGAGTGTTTATAAGTAAACAGTTAACATCTAGAGTGTTTATAAGTAAACAATTAACATTGTGTGTGTTTATAAGTAAACAATTAACATAGTGTGTGTTTATAAGTAAACAATTAACATCTAGAGTGTTTATAAGTAAACATTTAACATCCAGATTGTTTTAAGTAAACAATTAACATCCAGAGTGTTTATAAGTAAACAATTAACATCCACTGTGTTTATAAGTAAACAATTAACATCGTGTGTGTTTATAAGTAAACAATTAACATCCACTGTGTTTATAAGTAAACAGTTAGCATCCAGAGTGTTTATAAGTCCTTTCCGGAACAGGACGTCCAAGACTGGATTATGTCTGAGTTACTTTCAATCTTCTCTTTGCATTCAATTCAACACCAAGAATGAGTACACTCAGGAGATAATTTGTCAACTGAGCATGTGATGTTTATAGAAAGGAATTCCCGTAACTGTTTGACGTATACAAACAGCTCAGAGCCACCTAGTTGACGCCATGGGCAATGGTATGAACAAAGTAGGTATCTTAAATTAATTTTTATTTATTTTCATTTAAAAACACCAGACTCTCCATGTAAAAACGAGAGCTGTCAGAACTAAATCTTGTACATCGATACTTACCACAAATACATTTTCGTCATGTTTAGAATGATTTAAATACCGAAATTTTTAACAACTGTTTAGAATCGGTGTTCTTCTACAAAAACATAAATGTAAAGCAGTCGTTTTTTTACCATGTCTTTAATGCATCATGTAAAGATGAAATATATATTAAAATATTGCTTTCAGAATAAGTTATGATTTCTCAGTTCATATCTTGTGTGTTTTTCTGAACTTTTAAAGAAATTATTTATGTGCTATATGATTTTTATTATTAAAAATAGTTTTTCTGAACGGAATAATGAAATTTGTATATTTCAATATATATGTAAAAACGGCTCGTTCAGCTTTGAGCAAAATTCAAAACAAACAAAACCCAACATATCCGTTGATAACAAAACGTTCCACGTAAAGTTCAGTTGTAGTGTAACGTCCACGATGCTAACATAGCCATTGTAAACATCACTTACAGTGTAACGTCATGATGTTAACACAGCCATTGTAAACATCACTTATAGTGTAACGTCATGATCCTAACATTTCCATTGGGGATTTGAGATCCTCCATTTGCTATATGCAGATCCAGTTTAGACCATATGAGACACTACGATGTGCACTCTTTCTGGGTCATTAAAATTCAGACTTTTTCCTTAGGGCTCAAGGACCCCACACAATTTAATCATCCTGTAAATCTGACAGTAGCAGTAGGAAAATTAAAACATCAGTGTATCAGAAGAGTGAGCTGTTTAATACTATTAAGAAATAAACAAAGTCTTTAGACGTGTTAAGTAACATAATTATATGTTAAGTTCATTTGTCTGTAAATAACCAGTAAGTCAAAAACCTTTCTTGATGACGAGAAACACACTTGAAATAAAAATGTATCTTAGAATGGCTGGTATGGATATTAACACTTTTATTGATACGGAGAGAACAACATTTCAATCTTCCTAGGTCATCTTCAGGTTAAGAACACATACCAGCTGTTCTGAGACACATTTTTACAATAAGTCAGAACATATCATCAGGTTGTGTTAACGAACTTGTCTTTAAATACAACATAAGAAGTTTTGAACGACACCAGGAGTCGTTTGTAGAAATAAAGGAGAGGAATAGCAACATCATGTTCTGTTTACAAGATAAAGGATACTTGATTAAAATGAGGAATACATGTGGATCTACAGGTCAAGACACTAGTGTGATGTAGTTGTTAGCTATACTGTTTGTGTTTCTACAGGTCAAGACACTAGTGTGATGTAGTTGTTAGCTATACTGTCTGTGGTTCTACAGGTCAAGACACTAGTGTGATGTAGTTGTTAGCTAGACTGTCTGTGTTTCTACAGGTCAAGACACTAATGTGATGTAGTTGTTAGCTATACTGTCTGTCTTTTTACAGGTCAAGCCACTCATGTCATGTAGTTGTTAGCTAGACTGTCTGTGTTTCTACAGGTCAAGACACTCGTGTGATGCAGTTGTTAGCTATACTGTCTGTGTTTCTACAGGTCAAGACACTAGTGTGATATAGTTGTTAGCTAGACTGTCTGTGTTTCTACAGGTCAAGACACTAGTGTGATATAGTTGTTAGCTATACTGTCTGTGTTTCTACAGGTCAAGACACTAGTGTGATATAGTTGTTAGCTAGA
Organism: Tachypleus tridentatus; assembly: GCF_004210375.1. Classification (NCBI taxonomy): domain Eukaryota; kingdom Metazoa; phylum Arthropoda; class Merostomata; order Xiphosura; family Limulidae; genus Tachypleus; species Tachypleus tridentatus. Next base: position 3,377,881 of record NC_134837.1, on the reverse strand, counting down.
CTGTGTGTGTTTCTACAGGTCAAGACACTAGTGTGATATAGTTGTTAGCTAGACTGTCTGTGTTTCTACAGGTCAAGACACTAGTGTGATATAGTTGTTAGCTAGACTGTCTGTGTTTCTACAGGTCAAGACACTAGTGTGATATAATTTTTAGCTAGAATGTTTATGTTTCTACAGGTCAAGACACTTATGTGATGTAGTTGTTAGTTAGACTGTTTATGTTTCTACAGGTAATGACACTAGCGTGACGTAGTTGTTAGCTATACTGTCTTTGCTTCTACAGGTCATGACACTCGTGTGATGTAGTTGTTAGCTATACTGTCTGTGGTTCTACAGGTCAAGACACTCGTGTGATGTAGTTGTTAGATAGACTGTCTGTGTTTCTACAGATCAAGACACTCGTGTGATGTAGTAGTTAGCTATACTGTCTGTGTTTCTACAGGTCAAGACACTAGTGTGACGTAGTTGTAAGCTATACTGTCTGTGCTTCTACAGATAATGACACAAGCGTGACGTAGTTGTTAGCTATACTGTCTTTGCTTCTACAGGTCATGACACTCGTGTGATGTAGTTGTTAACTATACTGTCTGTCTTTTTACAGGTCAAGTCACTCATGTCATGTAGTTGTAAGCTATACTGTCTGTGCTTCTACAGGTAATGACACTAGCGTGACGTAGTTGTTAGCTATACTGTCTTTGCTTCTACAGGTCATGACACTAGTGTGATGTAGTTGTTAGCTATACTGTCTGTGGTTCTACAGGTCAAGACACTAGTGTGATATAGTTGTTAGCTAGACTGTCTGTGGTTCTACAGGTCAAGACACTAGTGTGATGTAGTTGTTAACTATACTGTCTGTGGTTCTACAGGTCAAGACACTCGTGTGATGTAGTTGTTAGATAGACTGTCTGTGTTTCTACAGATCAAGACACTCGTGTGATGTAGTAGTTAGCTATACTGTCTGTGGATCTACAGGTCAAGACACTCGTGTGATGTAGTTGTTAGCTATACTGTCTGTGTTTCTACAGGTCAAGACACCCGTGTGATATAGTTGTTAGCTGGACTGTCTGTGTTTCTACAGGTCAAGACACTCGTGTGATGTAGTTGTTAGCTAGACTGTCTGTGTTTCTACAGGTCAAGACACTAATGCGATGTAGTTGTTAGCTATACTGTCTGTCTTTTTACAGGTCAAGCCACTCATGTCATGTAGTTGTTAGCTATACTGTCTGTGGTTCTACAGGTCAAGACACTCGTGTGATATAGTTGTTAGCTAGACTGTCTGTGTTTCTACAGGTCAAGACACTAGTGTGATATAATTTTTAGCTAGAATGTTTATGTTTCTACAGGTCTAGACACTTATGTGATGTAGTTGTTAGTTAGACTGTTTATGTTTCTACAGGTCAAGACACTAGTGTGACGTAGTTGTAAGCTATACTGTCTGTGCTTCTACAGGTAATGACACTAGCGTGACGTAGTTGTTAGCTATACTGTCTTTGCTTCTACAGGTCATGACACTCGTGTGATGTAGTTGTTAGCTATACTGTCTGTGGTTCTACAGGTCAAGACACTCGTGTGATGTAGTTGTTAGATAGACTGTCTGTGTTTCTACAGATCAAGACACTCGTGTGATGTAGTAGTTAGCTATACTGTCTGTGTTTCTACAGGTCAAGACACTAGTGTGACGTAGTTGTAAGCTATACTGTCTGTGCTTCTACAGATAATGACACAAGCGTGACGTAGTTGTTAGCTATACTGTCTTTGCTTCTACAGGTCATGACACTCGTGTGATGTAGTTGTTAACTATACTGTCTGTCTTTTTACAGGTCAAGTCACTCATGTCATGTAGTTGTTAGCTATACTGTCTGTGGTTCTACAGGTCAAGACACTCGTGTGATGTAGTTGTTAGCTATACTGCCTGTGTTTCTACAGGTCAAGACACTCGTGTGATGTAGTTGTTAGCTAGACTGTCTGTGTTTCTACAGGTCAAGACACTAGTGTGATATAGTTGTTAGCTATACTGTCTGTGTTTCTACAGGTCAAGACACTAGTGTGATATAGTTGTTAGCTATACTGTCTGTGTTTCTACAGGTCAAGACACTAGTGTGATATAGTTGTTAGCTATACTGTCTGTGTTTCTACAGGTCAAGACACTAATGTGATGTAGTTGTTAGCTAGACTGTATGTTTCTACAGGTCAAGACACTAATGTGATGTAGTTGTTAGCTATACTGTCTGTGGTTCTACAGGTCAAGACACTCGTGTGATATAGTTGTTAGCTAGACTGTCTGTGTTTCTACAGGTCAAGACACTAGTGTGATATAATTTTTAGCTAGACTGTTTATGTTTCTACAGGTCAAGGCACTAGTGTGATATAATTTTTAGCTAGACGGTTTATGTTTCTACAGGTCAAAACACTAATGTGATGTAGTTGTTAGCTATACTGTCTGTGCTTCTACAGGTAATGACACTAGCGTGACGTAGTTGTTAGCTATACTGTCTTTGCTTCTACAAGTAATGACACTTGCGTAACGTAGTTGTTAGCCGAAGTGTCTATTATATCACACGAAAGGTAGATTTGTAATTAGTATTTGATTCTAGGGTATTATTGTAAAATTGTAGCATACGGAACAAAGTGTCAGAAGTTGGATATCATAGAATATTGTTTCGATATGTGCGTCCTCTAAAGTCTCACGAGGGTGTAGCTGAAGCTGTCCTCTAAAGTCTCACGAGGGTGCAGCTGAAGCTGTTTACGTGACGAACTTTTCAGTAAATATCTATTAACGACGCTTACGTAAATTTCAAGTCTAAGAACTGAAGTGAGAATTGAGATTTACTGTATAAATTTCAAGCATGTTAATTAAATGGCAACATTAAAAACATAATGTTTTATTGGTCACATTTGTTTTATTATCGAATTTTTATACACGTAGTTATGACTCTGGTGTAAACTTGTAGATTGTTTTTTTTTTGCATAAAGTTAAATTATGGTTGTCTGTTCTCTGCTCACAGCAGGTATCGAAAATTTATACCTATAAGCCCTTAGACATGCTGCTCAGCTAGAAGGACAGAGGCAGATAATTAAGTGGAAAAATATGAATTGAAATAGAAGTCCAATAATAGATAGTTTATAGGAAGTACAATGGACGCCTGCTAGAAACTAACATTACTTTTAACAGTACGTAAAATAGAAGAAACATTAATTTAGGGTTAATAACAACTATACCGGAGGCCTGCTAGAAACTAACAATATGGTAATTAACAATTATTAAACAAGATGTGATTTTATTATGACATGTGTAATGTGGTATTAGATGAATGTTTCGTTTTAAATGTTTTCTCGTGTTTCTTACTGTATTCTCATAATATCTGTTGGAACTTTAATATTGCATATATTTATGTACTCCAGTTTTTAATATAAATATTCATGACAAGTGAAACGTTTCTAATCATATTACCTAAATTAATATGTTAATCTTCAGATACATTCTCAATATAATCACTTCGAATGCGTGACGTAGTGTTCAGTGTTTTTTTTATACTTAGAACGGTAATGAACAATTCTTTCTCAGCTGAGATTTCATATTCTCGAAATTCGTGGACTCGTTTCATGGATCACGTCACGTGATTTAGAACCACGCCTATTGTAGTAGTAGCAATAGCCCTCACAAATCAAAATTGATGAAACGATATGGTCAAGCGTTTCGTGAAATAGTTCATCTGTTAAATACATTTGCTGAAGGACAAAAATCAACGGGATAACCCCTGTTAATGTGAGATTCGTAGGTGGTTATTCTTTCAAAGGAGAATTACTACCATGAAAGCTACTTTGGTAAGAATCGTATTCAATGTGTACGTGTGCAGTACGACTGCTTTTTCAGAACTGTTAGTCTATAATAATGTTGTCTTCTACACATTCGCATTCTTCTAGAATACAAGTAAGCATAATACATGAAATTCATTAACTCGACATTTCATAAGCTTACAATTACTAGGTATCACTGTACCAATTACTTGGTATTACTGTACCAATTACTAGCTATTACTGTACCAATTACTAGGTATCACTGTACCAATTACTAGGTATCACTGTACCAATTACTAGGTATCACTGTGCCAATTACTAGGTATCACTGTACCAATTACTAGATATCACTGTACCAATTACTAGGTATCACTCTGCCAATTACTTGGTATTACTGTACCAATTACTGGGTATCACTATGCCAATTACTGGGTATCACTGTGCCAATTACTGGGTATCACTATGCCAATTACTGGGTATCACTGTGCCAATTACTAAGTATGACTCTGCCAATTACTGGGTATCACTATGCCAATTACTGGGTATCACTGTGCCAATTACTGGGTACCACTGTACCAATTACTGGGTATCACTGTGCCAATTACTAAGTATTACTCTGCCAATTACTGGGTATCACTGTGCCAATTACTGGGTATTACTGTACCAATTACTTGGTATTACTGTACCAATTACTGGGTATCACTATGCCAATTACTGGGTATCACTGTGCCAATTACTGGGTATCACTATGCCAATTACTGGGTATCACTGTGCCAATTACTAAGTATGACTCTGCCAATTACTGGGTATCACTATGCCAATTACTGGGTATCACTGTGCCAATTACTGGGTACCACTGTACCAATTACTGGGTATCACTGTGCCAATTACTAAGTATTACTCTGCCAATTACTGGGTATCACTGTACCAATTACTAGGTATCACTGTACCAATTACTGGGTATCACTCTGCCAATTACTGGGTATTACTGTACCAATTACTAGGTATCACTGTGCCAATTACTGGGTACCACTGTACCAATTACTGGGTATCACTGTGCCAATTACTAAGTATTACTCTGCCAATTACTGGGTATCACTGTACCAATTACTAGGTATCACTGTGCCAATTACTGGGTACCACTGTACCAATTACTGGGTATCACTGTGCCAATTACTAAGTATTACTCTGCCAATTACTGGGTATCACTGTACCAATTACTAGGTATCACTGTACCAATTACTGGGTATCACTCTGCCAATTACTGGGTATTACTGTACCAATTACTAGGTATCACTGTACCAATTACTGGGTATCACTGTGCCAATTACTGGGTATCACTGTACCAATTACTGGGTATTACTTTACCAATTACTGGGTATTACTGGGCCAATTACTAGGTATCACTGTGCCAATTACTGGGTATTACTGTACCAATTACTAGGTATTACTGTACCAATTACTAGCTATCACTGTACCAATTACTAGGTATTACTGTACCAATTGGATGTCCAGTAGAATGTGTTACAACTAGAGTATGGTGCAGTGAATGTTCACTAGGAAGGTTTTAAATTTTAAAAGATGTGTTTTCTACATTTTTCTAACAACGTAAACAATACTGAATAAATTGTGTAATATTTTTTTCAGTTGATTTAAAGACCATTACCAAATAAGTTACTAATATTTTAACTCACAGGTTTTAAGTCGTGTTTGGACGAAATAGAGGATTTAAGTCCTGTTTCAATCACTGGACGAAACCAGATGTTTTAATCCTGTTTCTATCATTGTACAAAACTAGATACTTTACATCATGTTTCTTTCACTGGACAAAACTAGAGGTTTTAAGTTATGTTTCTTTCACTGGACGAAACTAGAGGTTTTAAGTTATTTTTCTATCATAAAACAAACTAGATATTTCCATCCTGTTTCAATTACTGGAAGAAACTAGGTGTTTTAAGTCATGGTTATATTACTGAACGAAACTAGGTGTTTTAAGTGATGTTCCTATTACTGGATGAAACTAGATGTTTAAGTCATATTTCTATCTCTGGATGAAAGTAAAGGTTTTAATTCATCTTTGAAACACTGGACGAAACTCGGGATTTTAAGTCATATTGCTATTAGTTGACGAAACTAGAGACCTTATGTGATATTTCTATTACTCTACGTAACGTGGAGTTTTAAGTCATGTTTTCTATCACGAGACGAAAGTAAAGGTTTTAAGTAATGTTACTAACATTGTACAAAACTGATAATTTTACATACTCTTTCTATTACTGGACCAAACAATAGGTTTTAACTTATGTTTCTATTACTACACTATACTAAGGGTTTTAAGTCATGTTTCTATCATTGTACAAATTAGGTATATCATATAATGTTTCTATCATTGTACAAAACTAGGTATTTTATATCATGTTTCTATTCCTGGAAGAGACGAGGGTGTTTCAACTCATATTTCTTTCACTGGATGAAACTAGTTATTTTCAGTCATATTTCTATCAATGGAGGAAATTAGAGGTTTTTTAGTCATTTGTATATCACTGGATGAAACTACTGGATTTCAGTCATGTTTGTATTACTGGATGAAATTTGTGGTTTTAAGTAATGTTTCTATCTCTATACGAGACTAGAGATTTTAAGTAATGTTTCTATCTCTGTACGAGACTAGAGGTTTTAAGTAATCTTTCTATCTCTGGACGAGACTACTGGTTTTAAGTAATGTTTCTATCTCTGTACGAGACTGGAGGTTTTAAGTTATGTTTTTATCTCTGTACGAGACTAGAGATTTTAAGTAATGTTTCTATCTCTGGACGAGACTAGAGATTTTAAGTAATGTTTCTATCTCTGTACGAGACTAGAGATTTTAAGTAATGTTTCTATCTCTGTACGAGACTAGAGATTTTAAGTAATGTTTCTATCTCTGGACGAGACTAGAGATTTTAAGTAATGTTTCTATCTCTGTACGAGACTAGTGGTTTTAAGTAATGTTTCTATCTCTGTACGAGACTAGTGGTTTTAAGTAATGTTTCTATCTCTGTGCGAGACTAGTGGTTTTAAGTAATGTTTCTATCTCTGTACGAGACTAGAGGTTTTAAGTAATGTTTCTATCTCTGGACGAGACTAGAGATTTTAAGTAATGTTTCTATCTCTGGACGAGACTAGAGATTTTAAGTAATGTTTCTATCTCTGTACGAGACTAGTGGTTTTAAGTAATGTTTCTATCTCTGTACGAGACTAGTGGTTTTAAGTAATGTTTCTATCTCTGTACGAGACTAGAGATTTTAAGTAATGTTTCTATCTCTGTACGAGACTAGTGGTTTTAAGTAATGTTTCTATCTCTGTACGAAACTAGAGGTTTTAAGTAATGTTTCTATCTCTGGACGAGACTAGTGGTTTTAAATCATACTTCTATTACTGGACGAAGTTAGAGATTTTAAGTCATATTTTTATTACTGGATAAAACTAGAGGTTTTAAAATATGTTTCTATCATTGTACAAAACTAGATATTTTCCATCCTGTTTCAATTACTGGAAGAAACTAGGTGTTTCAAGTCATGGTTATATTACTGGACGAAACTAGATGTTTTAAATTATGTTTCTTTTACTTTTCCAAACTAGAGGTTAAAAATCATGTTTCTATTATTGGACGAAACTAGGGGTTTTAAGTAATGTTTCTATTACTGGAAGAAACGAGATACTTTTAACTCATGTTTCACTCGCGGGACGAAACTAGATGTTTTAAGTCAAATTTCTATTACTGGACGAAATTAGGATTTTAAAAAAATGGTTCTATTACTGGACGATTCTAGGGGTTTTTTCTTTTTCTGGACGTAACTAGAGTTTAAAGTCATGTTTCTATCGCTGTACAAAACTAGATATTTTCCATCCTGTTTCAATTACTGGGCGAAACTAGGGACTTTAAGTAATGTTTCTATCATTGAACGAAACTAGAGGTTTTAAATAATCTTTCTATTACTGTACGGAACAAGGAGTTTTAAGTCTTGTTTCTATCACTGAACGAAACTAGGTATTTTTTGTCATGTTTCTATTATTGGACAATACTAGGGGTTTCAAGTCATTTTTCTTTTACTGAACCAAACTAAGGTTTAATGTCGTTTCTATCACTGGATGAAATTAGAGGTTTTAATTTATCTTTCTATCACTGGACAAAACTATGCGTTTTAAGTGATGGTTCTATTACTGGACGAAGCTAGAGGTGTTAAATCATGTTTCTATAACTGGATGAAACCAGAGGTTTTAAGACATGTTTGTATCACTGGACGAAACTAGTTTTAAGTCATGTTTCTTTCACTGGACGAAACTATGGATATTAAGTCAGAATTCTATTACTGAACTAAAGAAGAGGTTTTAAGTCAATTTTTTTAACTGGATATAAATAGGGAGTATATGTCATGATTCTATACCTGGAAACTAGGATATTAAATTATGTATCTATCACTGGACGAAACTGCAGGTTTTAAGTAATGTTTCTCTTATTGGACGAAACTAAGGTGTTTTGAGTCATGTTTGTATCACTAGACGAAACTAGAGGTTTCTAGTCATGTTTTTATTACTGGACCAAACTAGGGTTTTAAGTCATATTTCTATCATTTAACAAAACTAGGTATTTTATATCATTTTTATATTGCTGGAAGAGACGAGGGTGTTTTAACTCGTTTCTATTACTGGACGGAACTAGAAATTTTAAATTGTTTCTATAAATGGACGAAACTAGGGGTTTAAGGTCATATTTTTGTCACTGTACAAAATGAGGTGTTTTACATCCTGTTTCTATTACTGAAGAAACAAGGATGTTTTAACTCATGTTTCTTTAACGGGACGAATCTACTTGTTTTAAGTTATTTTTCTGTTACTGGACTGAAGTAGAAGTTTTAACTGAAGTTTTAATTTGTGGACGACACTAGGGGCTTTAAATCACCTTTCTATTACTGGATGAAACTAGGGTTTCAAGTTATGTTTTTATCACCAGATGAAATTAGAGGTTTTAAGTCATGTTTCTATCATTGTACAAAACTATGTATTTTACATCCTGTTTCTATTACTAGAGGAAACGAGGGGCTTTAAGACATTATTCTATTAAAGGACGAAACTAAGAATTTTAAGTCATGTTGCTATTAATCGACGAAATTAGAGTTTTCAAGTCATGTTTCTATTCCTGGACTAAAGTAAAGAATTTAATTCATGTATATATTATTGGACTAAAGGAGAGGTTTTAAGTCATGTTTCTATTACTGAACGAAACTAGAAGTTTCAAGTCATCCTTCTATTATCGGACGAAACTTGGGGTTTCTAGTCACGTTTCTATCACTCAACAAATCAAGGGGTTTTAAGTCATGTTTCTATCATTGTAGAAGACTAGATATTTTACCTTCTCTTTCAATTACTGGACGAAACTAGATGTTTCAAGTCATGTTTCTATTACTGGATTAAAGTAGAGGTTTTAAGTCATATTTTACCATTGTAAAAACTGGATCATATACATCCTGTTTTTGTATTTCTGGGGGAAGCTGGAGGTTTTAAGTGATGCTTCTATTACTGGACGAAAGTACGGATTTTAAGACATGTCTCTATTACTGGACGAAAGTAGGGGCTTTAAATCATGTTTCTATAATTGGACGAAACTAGGGTTTTAAGTCACATTTCTATCTCTGGATGAAGCTGGAAGTTTTAAGTCCTGTTGCTATTACTGCACAAAACTAGAGGCCTTAAGTGATATTTCTATTACTGTACGGAACGTGGGGTTTTAAGTCATGTTTCTGTCACTGGACGAAACTATGGGTTTTAAGTCATGTTTTTATTACTGCACTAAACTAGGGGTATTAAGTCATGTTTTTATCACTGGCCGAAACCAGGGTTTTTATATTACGTTTCTATCTCTGGAGGAAACTGGGGGTTTTAAGTCATATTTCTGTTACTGGACGAAACTATGGGTTTTAAGTCATGCATCTATAACCAGACGAAACTCAGGTTTTAAGTCATGTTTGTACCGTTGTACAAAACTAGATATTTTATATCCTGTTTTTATCAAAGGACGAAACTATGGGTTTTAAGTCAGGACTCTATTAATTGACGAAATTAGGAGTTTTAAATCATGTTTCTATTACTAGACGAAATTAGTAGTTTTAAATCATGTTTCTATTACTGGACGAAATTAGAAGTTTAAGTCATGTTTCTATCGCTTCATGAGACTAGGGGTTTTAAGTCATGTTTTTATTACTGGACGAAAGTAGGTGTTTTATGTCATGTTTCTATTATTGGACGAAACTAGGGGTTTTAAGTAATGTTTCAATATCTGGACGAAACTAGGGGTTTTAAATCATGGTTCTATTACTTTACTAAAGTAGAGGTTGTAAATCATGTTTCTATTACTGGACGAAAGTAGGGGTTTAAAGTAATGTTTATGTTACTCTACTAAACTCGGGTTTTAAGAAATGTTTCTATCACTGGACGAAATTAGAAATTTTAATCCATATGTCTATTGCTTGACGAAATTAGGGGTTTTAAGTCATATTTTTATTACTGAACGAAAGTAAAGGATTTAAGTCATGTTTCTCTTACTTAAAAAAAACTTGGGGCTCATATCATGTTTCTATTACCGGTCGAAACTAGGGGAATTAAGTCATGTTTGTATTACTGTACGAAGCTAGAGATTTTAAATCATGTTTCTATTGCATGACGAAACTCGAGGTTTTTAGTCATGTTTCTATTATTGCACAAAACTAGATATTTTACATCCTGTTTCAATTATTGAAAATAACTAGGGGTTTTAAGTCATGTTTATATTCCTGACGAAACTAGGGTTTAATTCATGTTTCTATTACTGTACGGAACATGGGTTTTAACTCAAGTTTCTATCACTAAACGAAACTATGTGTCTTATGTCATATTTTTATAATTGGACTAAACTAGGGGTTTTAAGATATTATCTTCTACTGGTCGAAACTAAAGGATTTTACTTATATTTCTTTCACTGGACGAAACTAGGGGTTTTAGGTCATGTTTCTATTACTTGACTAAAGTAGAGGTTTTATGTCATGTTTTTATTACTTTGCAAAACTTGGCGTTTTATATCATGTTTCTATTACTGGATGAAACTAGGAATTTTATGTCATGTTTCTATCACCGGACGAAACTAAAGGCCTTAAGTCATGCTTCTATCACTTGAAGAAGCTGGAAGTTTCAAGTCATCCTTCTCTTTCTGGACGAAACTAGGGGTTTTAAATCATGTTTCTATTCCTGGATGAAAGTAGGGGTTTTAATTCATGTTTTATTATTGGACAAAACAAGGGGTGCAGTCATGTTTCTATTCCTGGATTAATCTTGGATTTTTAGTTGTGTTTCTATCACTGAATGAAACTAGATTATTTAAGTCGTATTTCTATCACTGGTCGAAACTATAGATTTGAAGTCATTTTTTTCTATTACTGGACGTAACTAGGGGTTTTAAGTCTTGTTTCTATCTCTGGACGAAACTAGCGGTTCTAAATCATGCTTCTATTACTCGATAAAACTAGAAGTTTCAAGTCATGTTTTCATTACTTATGAAAACTTGGTATTTTATGTCATGATTCTATTACTCGAAGAAACGAACGTGTTTTAAGTCATGTTTCTTTCACTGAACGAATCTTGATGTTTTAAGTCATATTTCTATTACTGAAGTAGAGTATAGGTTTTAAGTTATGTATCTATCACTGGACGAAATTGCAGGTTCTAAGTCATGTTTCTCTTATTGGTCGAAACTAAGTGGTTTGAGTCATGTTTGTATCACTGGACGTAACTAGTGGTTTCTAGACATGTTTTTATTACTGGACGACACTAGATATTTTATGTCATATTTCTATCACTCAACGAATCTAGGGGTTTCAGTCATTTTTCTATCATTGTTGAACACTAGATACTTTACATCTTCTTTCAGTTACTGGACAAAACTGGAGGTTTTAACTAATGTTTCTATAAGTGGACAGAACTAAAGGTTTCAAGTCACGTTTCTGTTACCGGATGAAACTACAGGTTTTAAGCCATATTTCTATTACTGGACGAAACCATAGGTTTTAAGTCATGCTTCTATCATTGTACAAAACTATGTATTTTACATCCTGTTTCTGTTACTGGAAGAAACGAAAGTGTTTTAACACATGTTTCTTTCACTGGACGAAACTAGATGTTTTAAGTCATATTTCTATTAGTGGACTAAACTAGAGGTTTTAAGTCATGTTTCTCTCACTGGACGAAACTAGGGGATTTCAATCATGTTTCTATTACTGGACGAAACTAGGGGTTTTCAATCATGTTTCTATTACTGGACGAAACTAGAGGTTTTAGGTAATGATTCTACAACTGGACTAAAGTAGAGGTTTTAGGTCATGTTTCTATTACTGGAAGAAGCTAGAGGTTTTACGTCATGTTTCTACTATTCCACAAAACTAGGTATTTTACATCCTGTTTTTATTACTGGACAAAACTAGGCGTTTCAAGTCATGATTCTACTAATGGACGAATCTGGGTGTTTTAAGTCATGTTTCTCTTACTGGACGAAATTAGAGCTTTTAAATCATGTTTCTCTCACTGGACGAAACTATGGGTTTTATGTCATGTTTCTCTCATTGTACAAAACTAGATATTTTATATCCTGTTTCTGTTACTGTAAGGAACGTGGGCTTTTAAGTCATGTTTCTATCACTGGACGAAATTAAGGGTTTTAAGTCATGTTGCTATTAATGTAGCTAATTCCATTTTTCATGGGGTGATTTGACTTCCCTCCAGATTATCACTATTAAATTAGTGGCAGCTAGCGCAGATGACCCTGGAGTTGCTTAAAACGAAATTTAAAAAACAAATATAAATTATATAATTTTCTAAGTGAGTAAGAAATTATTCGATGACGGCCGCTGTTTACCCATTGTTACTGTGGTGATATCGATATGCGGATATGTTTGGTTGCTACACGACGGGAGTTATAAATTCAACTTATTTCTGAACATTTATATCAGGAACAACGTAGAATATAAAACGATTAATGTACGGTGAGTAGAATTGACACTCAACACCTTAAGTATCGAAAAAAAACTGTAGGTCACGACACTACATGGACAAGAGCAAGCACTAAACACCTATATAACAACAGTGAAACTTTCGTGTTCATCACAGTCTGTGGTAGTGGTAGGTATTATATAAATAATATACATCACATCTAAGTCTCTACAATAACCACAGACTTCTACAAAATAATATTTCACATCATGGTAGTAATCGTAGTTCAGACAAATAATTATTTTACTGCTAGTTGTAATAAATCTTTATGTTTCTTATAATAACACATAATATCGTGGTAGTTAAGGTCTTTCAGACTAACTTTGTATTTGTTATTATAACACATGATATCGTGGTAGTTACGGTCTTTCAGACTAACTATGTATTTGTTATTATAACACATGATATTATGGTAGTGACGGTCTTTCAGACTAACTTTGTATTTGTTATTATAACACATGATATCGTGGTAGTTATGGTCTTTCAGACTAACTTTGTATTTGTTATTATAACACATGATATCGTGGTAGTGACGGTCTTTCAGACTAACTTTGTATTTGTTATTATAACATATGATATCGTGGTAGTGACGGTCTCTCAGACTAACTTTGTATTTGTTATTATAACACATGATATTATGGTAGTGACGGTCTCTCAAACTAACTTTGTATTTGTTATTATAACACATGATATCGTGGTAGTGACGGTCTCTCAGACTAACTTTGTATTTGTTATTATAACACATGATATTATGGTAGTGACGGTCTTTCAGACTAACTTTGTATTTGTTATTATAACACATGATATCGTGGTAGTTATGGTCTTTCAGACTAACTTTGTATTTGTTATTATAACACATGATATCATGGTAGTGACGGTCTTTCAGACTAACTTTGTATTTGTTATTATAACATATGATATCGTGGTAGTGACGGTCTCTCAGACTAACTTTGTATTTGTTATTATAACACATGATATTATGGTAGTGACGGTCTCTCAGACTAACTTTGTATTTGTTATTATAACACATGATATCGTGGTAGTGACGGTCTCTCAGACTAACTTTGTATTTGTTATTATAACACATGATATCGTGGTAGTGACGGTCTCTCAGACTAACTTTGTATTTGTTATTATAACACATGATATCGTGGTAGTGACGGTCTTTCAGACTAACTTTGTATTTGTTATTATAACACATGATATTATGGTAGTGACGGTCTTTCAGACTAACTTTATGTTTGTTAGAATAACACATGATATCGTGGTAGTGACGGTCTTTCAGGTGAACTTTATGTTTGTTATAATAACACATGACATCATGATAGTGACGGTCTTTCAGACTAACTTTAAATTAGTTTAAAATATTTTTATAGGCTTTCCTTTCGTGGAAAACCAGTTATGACCGTATAGGTCAAGTAAGTTAGAAACTAACAACATATAACAATAAATTTGTAGCCCTATTTTAAAAGTATTATTTTGTGACTCTATGATACAACTTTTATTTCGTGATTTTAAGGTAAAACTATTATATTTTGGCCCCATGGTACAACTGTTGTTTTTTAGCCCTATGATATATTTATTGTTTTGTCACCCTATGGCACAAATATTATTTTGTGGCCCTATGGTACAGGTATGATTTTTTCAGAGCTGGCGCTCTTGGGTTTGAATCTGTGCGAAACCACAAAATGATGCTTGTACTTTCAGTTGTGAGTTCCTTATAACTTTGAGAATAAATCAACTTGTTGCTGAATGCGTGCTTTCTCTCTGGTCACTACTTCAAATATATAGTCGACGGGAAATGGCCTTAGTAAACTGACCATCAGTGCAATAAAAATAAAACAAAAATTAATTAGTCGTTTTTATCGCAACATGTATGGTTATGATGGTTTGGGTGGTTATCTCCCCGCTCCTTGTTGTTAACCTGTGAGTCATCTCTCGGCTCCTTATTGTTAACCTGTGAGTCATCTCCCCGCTCCTTGTTGTTAACCCGTGAGTCATCTCCCCGCTCCTTGTTGTTAACCTGTGAGTCATCTTCCCGCTCCTTATTGTTAACCTGTGAGTCATCTCCCCGCTACTTATTGTTAACCTGTGAGTCATCTTCCCGCTCCTTATTGTTAACCTGTGAGTCATCTCCCCGCTCCTTATTGTTAACCTGTGAGTCATCTCCCCGCTTTTTATTGTTAACCTGTGAGTCATCTCCCCGCTCCTTATTGTTAACCTGTGAGTCATCTTTCCGGTTGTAAATATTCTTGATTTCTAAATTCACCATCTGACATACATAATTTGTCAAGTTACTAAATTCACCATCTGACATACATAATTTGTCAAGTTACTGGTTTTTATACAGAACTACAAAATTAACCTGGCACTTAATATAAGTACGTAATATTTGCTTCCACCAAACTTATAATTAAAATGTGCATGTGATTAACTTACCATTATTACTGTAACGTGGACTTACCCACAACCGTCCTGAATAAATCTTCTGCAACATGGACAGTAACAGTTTGATAATGCTGTTTAATACAAAGGACTATAAGAAATGGATACTTGGTATATTCAGTAAGTCCACACAGTTCTATATACTTTGTGCATTCAGTATGTCCACATAGTTCTATATACTTTGTGCATTCAGTAAGTCCACACAGTTCTATATACTTTGTGCATTCAGTAAGTCCACACAGTTCTATATACTTTGTGCATTCAGTAAGTCCACACAGTTCTATATACTTTGTGCATTCAGTACGTCCACATAGTTCTATATACTTTGTGCATTCAGTACGTCCACATAGTTCTATATACTTGATGTATTCAGTCCACATAGTTTTATATACTTTGTGCATTCAGTACGTCCACATAGTTTTGTATACTTGGTGTATTCAGTCCACATAGTTCTGTATTCCACATCTGCAGCTGCTGTTCCGTTCAATCTTTGGAAAACCACCCGTTCTTCTCCAGCACTAAATATATTCTTTTCTTCAAAGAGTTAAATTCTGGACCTCATCTGCTTTTGAAGGTCAACATACTCAACTAGAGATCAGGGCTTTGAATCTGTGTTGATACAGAGAAAGATGGCCAATGACGTGATCTTTGGATGGTATGTCCTAGTTTATGTTCCGCAATTTGGAGCTGTTGGTATTCTATAAGTGGAAGAGCTAAATCTCACCATTTGATTAGAATAGCTTCTGAGTTGTCCATGGGGGCTGTTAATTAGCTTTCCTTTCCTCTAATCTATCAGTTCAAGATTAGGAACAGATTTATAGCTCATGTTGTCAGTTAGCAGTAGTTAATCAGACACAAGAGATTCCGTGGAACCTACCAAGACTGTAGTTCGGTTCTAAATAAGAATGTTAGTATTAAAGGAACCAGTATTATACACGTACAGGTTGGTCAGTTGTATTGGAGTTTGTATGTACATGTAGTGGTTAAGGTATATAAATTAGCTCTTATTGTAACTCTTTGCTCCTCCTAATGGTGGCGCTGTATAGTATAGGCGACATATGTACAAAATGTTTAACAGATCTTGGCCAGTTCATTATTAAGCGCATTACTAAACCAATTACGGGTATCGAATCCCGAATTTTAGTGTCTCAAGCTTGCAGACTTACCATTGACTCACTGAAAGGCCTAACATATGTTGATGCATTTCTCTATCGAAGTTTCATTGTTCTATACATTTTGACATTCAGGTGTACTTTTCTTTTTATCATAACCTTTTCCTAGTTGTTGTTTTTAATTTTATTTGCTAAATAATACTGTATTATCGTGATGAATATTTCGTAAGAAAGTCAACACAGAAAGAAAGTCTCAGTTCGTGTGTGACAGAAGAAAAGACATCCTAGTTCTTGCACTTTTAAAGACGTTTCATCCACTGTATAAAATTGAAAGAATTAGGCCTGTCATTTACCAGGTGTGAACACTTATATCTTATGCAATATACAAAATTTCGGCATCAGTTTTTGTTAGATTTTATATTTGTAGATTGGAAGATAAAACTATGATAATGGAGTTTCACTTAAACTACTGACAGTTTCAAGTATGAATTATAAAACTTGCATCTAGTATTTTCATTATCTCTAGATATTAAAACCACTAAATAACTTAAACAACCACTATAATATAATTACTGTAAAACAACCACAAAATAACTTAACCACTATAATATAGTTACTGTAAAACAACTACTATAATATAATTACTGTAAAAGAACCACTAAATAACTTAATCACTATAATATAATTACTGTAAAACAACCACTATAATATAGTTACTGTAAAACAACAACTATAATATAATTACTGTAAAACAACCACAAAATAACTTAACCACTATAATATAGTTACTGTAAAATAACCACTATAATATAATTACTGTAAAACAACCACTAAATAACTTAACCACTATAATATAGTTACTGTAAAACAACCACTAAATAACTTAAACAACCACTATAATATAATTACTGTAAAACAACCACTAAATAACTTAATCACTATAATATAATTACTGTAAAACAACCACTATAATATAGTTACTGTAAAACAAACCACTATAATATAATTACTGTAAAACAACCACAAAATAACTTAACCACTATCATATAGTTACTGTAAAATAACCACTATAATATAATTACTGTAAAACAACCACTAAATAACTTAACCACTATAATATAGTTACTGTAAAACAACCACTATAATATAATTACTGTAAAACAACCACTAAAGAATTTAACCACTATAATATAATTACTGTAAAACAATCACTAACTAACTTAAACAATTACTATAATATAATTATTGTAAAACAACCATTAAATAACTTAAACAACCACTATAATATAATTACTGTAAAACAAACCACTAAAGAATTTAACCACTATAATATAATTACTGTAAAACAACCACTAAATAACTTAACCACTATAATACAGATACTGTAAAACAACCACTAAATAACTTAACCACTATAATATAGTTACTGTAAAACAACCACTATAATATAGTTTCTGTAAAACAACCACTAAATAACTTAACCACTATAATATAGTTTCTGTAAAACAACCACTAAATAACTTAAACTATCACTATAATATAATTACTGTAAAACAACCACTAAATAACCTAAACAATCACTGTAATATAATTACCGTAAAACAACCACTAAATTACTTAATCACTATAATATAATTACTGTAGAATGTAGATTATATCTGGATGGCTACAACTATTATTTCTTGTTTTATTTCTGTGTTCCTCTAATCTTGATACAATCCTTTTGATCCCAAAATAATTTTTCTTGCCTTTATATTTCTGTTTCTCTGACCTGCACTTATTACTAACGAAACTTATCTGTAACAATAACGGGAACATGAAGTTTTTCTGTCTTGTTTAAATAAGAAAACAATCTCTATCGGGTATGTAAAATGTTCACTTATGAAATGTTTTTAATGATATAAAGTGTTTGTTTTTTCTATAACCGGTGATTTATTGTCTGTATTATTTTCAAGTGTTATTTGTTCTTTCCAGCTGACATCCAGTTTTGTGTAACTTATAAAACATAACAATAAATACACAGAAGGACAGTTGATAAGTTTAATAAACTGAAATAAACTTATACATTCAAATCTACATCTGTGTATAGGTTCTTTTAATAACAGAGGTCCTTTAATGGTCCGTGCTCTCAATACATTAGATGTTTTTTAATTTATGAAATACAAAAAACGTCTGATTAACAAAGTCTAAAAGATATGTTAGTTAATTGAAATACTGAGGGATTATGATAGACTTGTTAAGAAATTAAATAACAGATGATATTTCTAAACAATGGCACGCTATACAGAAAATGGTACATTCTACCATTACTTCTCTGTGTTTGGTATGTAAGAATATGTAGCGTTTTCAGCTTTACCCTAAAGATTACAATGAACTTTCGAGCACCACAGTTATATTCAACTTTATCCAAATCGTTATTTGGCGACGAATGTTCTACTCATTAAGAGAGAGATTTCAGAAGCTATGGATATGCGTGACAAAATGCTATTACACGAGTTCTTGGTATATTATCGATGGGGTTCTTTTTTTCCTTTCCGTTCGGATTCTAAGATACATTACTGTCAGCAGTGTGTAAAAATAACAAAAGATAATTGTGTGTTGGTACGTCAGTTGGGACTGCTGAAGTATTAATATCTCTGTTGAAAAACTGAGATTAGCACACGTACAGCCAAACTCTGTATGGTCTCCTCCAAGTTACAATTCAACGTTTTCTGTGATAAAATACGTTGTTTTAATGTTAGATATATTTATCAAAGTTATTGGTAGTAAAACATTTGTTTGAGCCACACCTTGTCAAACGTTAACTTTTTAAACGATATTAGTACTTAATGAAAGACGTGCAATTGTATCTAATTGTTAGGACATATTGAAAGACGTCCAATTGTATCTAATTGTTAGGACATATTGAAAGACGTCCAATTGTATCTAATTGTTAGGACATGTTGAAAGACGTCCAATTGTATCTAATTGTTAGGACATGTTGAAAGACGTCCAATTGTAACTAATTGTTAGGACATATTGAAAGACGTCCAATTGTATCTAATTGTTAGACATATTGAAAGACGTCCAATTGTATCTAATTGTTAGGACATATTGAAAGACGTCCAATTGTATCTAATTGTTAGGACATGTTGAAAGACGTCCAATTGTATCTAATTGTTAGGACATATTGAAAGACGTCCAATTGTATCTAATTGTTAGGACATGTTGAAAGACGTCCAATTGTAACTAATTGTTAGGACATATTGAAAGACGTCAACTTGTGTCTAACGATTAGTACTTAATGAAAGACGTCCAGTTGTACCGGGCTATTGGTACTTAATGAAAGACGTCCAGTTGTACCGGACTATTAGAGCTTAATGTATTTATCGGATAGAATCGATAACTTTGTGGACTCTGAAGTGACGTCATAAGTTTTTCCTTTTTCATAAACTTAGTGAAACTGAAACCCAGTTCGATGTACATATGTCTATATTTAGACGAGACATTACTGACAAACAATGTGCCATTTTCTTAGTGACAAGCGTCATAATTGCTTATTCACACTTAGTGCACCGCGCGAAATTGAATCGTGATTTTAGTGTTCAGAGTCCATAAATTTACCAGTGACCCAACATGTGGACAATAAAACATGATGATGTTGAATAAAACATTCGTGTTAATAAAAATATATCTGCAGCCTCTCAATAAAATACCAGTATTGAAGCACAGAGTTAATATGATACTTAAACTGATCGTTTTGCCATCGTTGTTACGACAGCTTGTCAAGCACGACACTTACTGTACTTATAAATATACACCTATATTGTGTTTATATGTAGGTCCTCCCGGGTTTGTATGTGGGAAATTTCCGGGATTCCAAGGACAAGGGTCAGTTAACAACCAATAACATCACTCACATCATCTCCATCCACGACAACGCCAAGATAATTTATGAGGTAATTATAAAACTTCCAAGACGGGTTAAACCTAGTCTTAAGTTGTTGTTTTTCCACTGACGTTTTCTGGTTCATCCACATTGGATATTTCAACTGAAAAGTGTGTGGTAACGTGAAAGTTCTGTTTTTGATTTTATAGAAAATTTCTGGTGATGTTTGAAAAGTTATCAAAATATTTTAGACTAGTAGAAAATTGGAAGTTAAATTTTCCAAATGACGTTAAGCAGTTTTGTTTTATCTGTTTCAATGAAAACATTCAGTTGTAACGTTTTACACACGTGATGATTTTGTGAAATCATATTTTTGCTTAGAAATTACCTTAATTCACCAGGGAGTAGAAGTTTCATTTTTTTTATTTTTATATCAGGATTCTGATAAGTAAAGAATCACAGTTTTATATTATTATTTCTATTCTATTTTTCATCATGAAATGAACTAATGCACTTAGAATCTGAAGTTTCCATAACTCATCACACAACTATAACCACAAACTTCAGATAAATACTGTTTTGACTTGTTAACACACAACATTTCGTCTCCCTTAAATGTAAAACAAAGATATTGGTTGTTATTTGTTGGAACTGCTTATCTGGAGTTTGTGGTGAAACTTCCAAAGGTGAAAACAAAGATATTGGTTACTATTTCTTGGAACTGCTCATCTGAAGTTCGTGGTAAAACTTCTAAAGGTGGAAAACAAAGATATTGGTTACTATTTTTCGAACTGCTCATCTGAAGTTCGTGGTAAAACTTCTAAAGGTGGAAAACAAAGATATTGGTTACTATTTCTTGGAACTGCTCATCTGAAGTTCGTGGTAAAACTTCTAAAGGTGAAAGCAAAGATATTGGTTACTATTTCTTGGAACTGCTCATCTGAAGTTCGTGGTAAAACTTCTAAAGGTGGAAACAAAGATATTGGTTACTATTTCTTGGAACTGCTCATCTGGATTTTTGTGGTGAAACTTCCAAAGGTGAAAACAAAGATATTGGTTACTATTTCTTGGAACTGCTCATCTGAAGTTCGTGGTAAAACTTCTAAAGGTGGAAACAAAGATATTGGTTACTATTTCTTGAACTGCTCATCTGATTTTTTGTGGTGAAACTTCCAAAGGTGAAAACAAAGATATTGGTTACTATTTCTTGGAACTGCTCATCTGAAGTTCGTGGTAAAACTTCTAAAGGTGGAAACAAAGATATTGGTTACTATTTCTTGTAACTGCTCATCTGGATTTTTGTGGTGAAACTTCCAAAGGTGAAAACAAAAATATTGGTTACTATTTCTTGGAACTGCTCATCTGGATTTTTGTGGTGAAACTTCCAAAGGTGAAAACAAAGATATTGGTTACTATTTCTTGGAACTGCTCATCTGGATTTTGTGGTGAAACTTCCAAAGGTGAAAACAAAGATATTGGTTACTATTTCTTGGAACTGCTCATCTGGATTTTTGTGGTGAAACTTCCAAAGGTGAAAACAAAGATATTGGTTACTATTTCTTGGAACTGCTCATGTGGAGTTCGTGGCTTCTTTTTTTTTATAGGTGTTCCTGATCTCTAGTCCACTTTTCAATATTGTAATTGAAATAATTTTACATAATTCAAACGATATAGGATTAATTAAGTAAAGTTATTTGAAAACATTAAAATGTTAAACAGTTTTAGGTTTGTCTCGATGAATTATCTGGAATAATTAAAATGGTCGACAATAGAACAAAGATGCCGTTTCAGATTCAGTAGGTTTTGTTCGTTGTTTAAAAGAAATACCGTTTTAACCTTTGCACCTGACTTTACATTTGTTAACCCGGTAGTACAATGTGGTCCATGAATTAAGCTTTAACCTTTTAGCCTTTACATTTGATTCAGTTTGCTTTTATCCAACATTATGTCATTGAATGTGGTTTACTCACCCGTAGAAAATCCTTGTAGCAGAGGATCGAATCTTTAGATTTCTTGAAAAGGTAAATAATATTAATACTATACCTGAATTTTATTACCTTTTGTGTCCAACTCACAATATTACATTTTAACTCCGACGGACGACTTCTCTGCCAAAACAATTCAACATACTTGTGTCGTCTAAAATTGTGTTAGAAGGTAACATAGTGATTCGATCGATACTTCTCGTAAAATCACAAATTCTGAATGAAATTGAAAATACTTTAAATTATCTTAAATTTCGATTTCATTCTCTTCTGTAATATATTAACTATTTACAAACGAATAGATCATAATAAACAGAACCACGTGTAGTCTATTTCTCTCAGACTTCAGTCAAGTATTTATGCAAACAGTAATTGAACTTATTAATAAAACGGTTTATCATAGCATATTCTATATACACCATTACAGAGAATGATATGTTTAAAAAAAAAAAACAATAGTAGATACGGTGTACAAAACTTTAAAAGCTTTAGAATGAAGTTGTTGAAATTATTGCACATGGAAAAATAGTTGTGTGGTGAATATATTGTAAAACGATTTTTATTTGCCATCTAATGAAACGTTTATTATAAATTCTTATTCTGTTACAGTCACTTCGACTGTTTTATTTTCTCACATACTTATTGTTAGTAACTGAATTGTTCCATAGGCGTGTGGGAAAGTGGTGGAGCTTTTATTTTACAGCCCTAAAGGACAGTGTAGGGTTTATTTCACAGCCCTAAGGGACAGTGTAGGGTTTATTCCACAGCCCTAAGGGTCAGTGTAGGGTTTATTTCACAGCCCTAAGGGACAGTGTTGGGTTTATTCCATAGCCCTAAGGGACAACGGAGGTTTTATTCCATAGTTCTAAAGAACAGTGGGGTTTCGTTATATATTCCTTAGGGATAGATGTATTTCTCAAATAGGGTCTCCTCTTGCAAGCCCCTATGATAGAGTTCCGGATTTCGAAGTTGGTGGACCGTTTTCCAATTTTTGCGATAACACAACATATTCCCCGCACTTTCTGCTATGGGTGCGTTATACAAGTGACAATCAGTTTTTTAGTATGAATAATGACGATTGTTTTTGTTTTGGATTAAGCATAAAGATACACAATGGGCTATATGTGCTCTGCCCACCACGGGTGTCAAAACCCGGTTTATAGCGTTGTAAGTCCGCAGACATACCGCTGAGCCACTGGGTAGCGAATATCGATGATAATGTGCTCGTGACTGCGTGTCTTCCCGTGGTCAGTTCTTCAAAATTAGATAACAGAATGGCATGTACCAACTACAGATGCACACCCTTGTTCACATTATTTCTTCTCGATTCCCACAGCTATAGCAACATAGAGCCTGGATGATAAATGTTAAAATCCACAATGTCCACGTTAAAATATTATTAGAACCTTACTAGTTGATGTCAAGAGAACTGTATCTTCACCTTGAGTTTTCCATATTTAGACATGTTTGATGGACAGTCTTAAAAGTAGAAGATGGTTATTAGATGTCATAATATTATGAATATCTGATAAAATATGACGTCATAGATGTAATAGCTGCTGAGTTTTTATAGTTCGTGTTGCTATATTTATGTTTTTTTTCCTTGTGAACCACATTGGTTTTTTGTGTTGTTTTTTATCCAACCTTTACACTGTACTGATACCATGATGGTGTATTATATGTTAAAGTTGAGCGACTAAATGACTGATATTTGAGGTAATACGCACGATATGTACCTCATCTGGTGAGACGTTGTGGAATTAACGAAAATACCTTGTTGTGTTTTTATTATTACTATTTTATTATTTACTGGAATTTATGTC
This sequence comes from Tachypleus tridentatus, assembly GCF_004210375.1. Taxonomy (NCBI): domain Eukaryota; kingdom Metazoa; phylum Arthropoda; class Merostomata; order Xiphosura; family Limulidae; genus Tachypleus; species Tachypleus tridentatus. Next base: position 3,353,796 of record NC_134837.1, on the reverse strand, counting down.
CAAAATATAACCTTTTGGAGACCATACGTTATGGGTTTTGAAACCCATATATCTTCACCTGTTTCTTGAAACTCCTTAATTATTAACTTATCTCCTTCCACGTGTGCACTAGATATAGAATTATTAGACACATCACGTGACTCATGGGTATCTTCCATTTGAGGAAAAAAATTAAATATACAGCTCTGCTAATACACCAGTAACAATTACCAGAAAAAAAACCTAAATGTGTAGTAAACAGTGAAGACACACAGGATGCGAACAATTATTACCAAAACTATTTGCGTAAGAACAGTACGACCCCCAAGTGGCATAGCGGTACGTCTACGGACTTACAACGCTAGAAACAGAGTACAGGCAGCCAATTGTGTAGTTTTATGCTTAACTTCAAACAAACAAAGACAGTAAATTATTACAATCGGTTGATATCTATTACGTAACGTAAAAAGTGTTTACGACAGTTACTTCAAACAGGCCCGGCATGGCCTAGCGCGTAAGGCGTGCGACTCGTAATCCGAGTTTGCGCCCGCGTCGCGCTAAACATGCTCGCCCTCCCAGCCGTGAGGGCGTTATAATGTTACGGTCAATCCCACTATTCGTTGGTAAAAGAGTAGCCCAAGAGTTGGCGGTGGGTGGTGATGACTAGCTGCCTTCCTCTAGTCTTACACCGCTAAATTAGGGACGGCTAGCACAGATAGCCCTCGAATAGCTTTGTGTGAAATTCCAAAACGAGTCAAACAAACGAAGGTAGTGTGTCATCATATTCGCTAATAACTCGATTGAAACTGAAATTTGGTGATAAACACTGTTTTAGACGCACTGGTAGTTAAATACAATTAAAAATATAAACAATTTAACTATACTTCCAAGGACATGACCGTTAGAAACATGTATCAGTTAAGGTAACAATAAAGACACTATATAAATCAAACTATATAAGTTGTCTTAAGCCTCAATTAATTTATAATTCATAAACTTTACACATAATTGAACATACAATTTTGTTCGTGCATTAAATATCGCATTACTTGTATCTTCTTAACTACATCACGGTATGTTACTTAAAAAGAAAACGTTAAATATACAGTCGTTATTTTCAAACTTACGATAGATTCTCTCTGTGTAAAGATACATTTTACTGTTTGTTCTTTAATTATATCGACTGTTTTTATTTTCATACATTGCACTTTTGTGAAGGTTCGTTTAAGTACGCACCCGAACAATGAGCTTTGTTTACTTTAGGGACTAAACCTAAAATATTTGCAGTATAAGCCATTAATTTCACGAATGAGACACCAGGGATCTTGAAAAAAGACAACTTTTATTTTCGTTTTTGAGAGTTGGTAGCTTTATTTCATCTGTTGTACTTACGACCATCGAATCGGATTCTCACATATTAAAATAACTATATGTCATGGGTTACAAATATCAGTGATTATAACATGTTTGTTTATAGCTAAGCACAAAGCAACACAATGGGCTATTTGTTCTCTGCCCACCAGAGGTATCGAAACCCGGATTCTAGCGTTGTACGCCCAAAGACACGCTACTATGCAACTGGAGAGCGCTTGTAAAAACCATCTTTTTCCGTCCCTATATTTAACTTGTTCCAGGCTCTGCTATAGTACATCTGAATGAGTCTCAATTACGTGGTAGCTTTCATCATCACGTTCGAAATGAAATCCGATGGTTTACGTCAAGTTTGTCATCAGAAACTATGTAAAATAAAATATGGTCTTCTCTTAATTATTATCACTGTACAGTTGAAGTTACAATCAATAACTACAAATCTGAATCTCAGTTACACATCTGTCATATATAATATAAGCACGTGAATAAAGACGTTTATGGAATTTTGAAATTATTATATACAGTCATGTGAAAAAGTTAGGACACACTATGAAAGCCTGTGTATTTCTGTAACATTTTTGGATATATAGATATTTAATCTCAATTTTAACAATACTGAGAGATTATAGGAATATAACTAAACAATTAAAAGTGAAGAAAAGACTTTTCAAGTTCTTCTGTAAATGTAATTCTACAAAATGCATATTCTAACTGAGGAAAAGTTAGGACCACCCTACCCCTAATAACTAGTGTTATCCCTCTGGCTAAAATAACTGGAGTGAGACGCTTCTTGTAGCCATCTACCAGTCTCTGATATCGGTTTGAAGAAAGTTTGCCCCACCCTCAATGCAGAATTCTGTCAGCTGTGAGATGTTTGAGTGGTTTCTTGCATGTACAGCCCGTTTCAAGTCACTCCACAGCATCTCAATTGAATTAAGATCTGGGCTTTGACTCGGCCATTCCAGGACTCTCCATTTCTTAAGTTTTCATCCAGTCCTTGGTGGATATACTGGTATGTTTTTGGGACATTGTCGTGTTGCAGAGTCCAGTTCCGCTTCAGCTTTAATTTTCGTTCAGATGGTCTCACATGATCCTCAAGCACCCTCTGATACACAGTAGAATTCATGGTGGATTCTATGATTGTGAGCTGTCCAGGTCCTGCTGCAGCAAAGCAGCAGCAAACCATGACACTTCCACCTCCATGCTTCACATTTGGTATGAGGTTCTTTTCCTGGAATGCTGTGTTTGGTTTACGCCAAACATGTCCTCTGTTCTGGTGTCCAAATAATACAAATTTGGGCTCATCTGTCCAAAGAACATTATTCCAGAAGTCCTGGTCTATGTCTACATTCTCTCTGGCAAACTTCACTCTGGCCTTGATGTTTCTCTTAGAGAGCAAAGGTTTCCTCCTTGCACACCTCCCATTCAAGTTAAACTTGTGCAGTCTCTTTTTGATTGTAGAGGCATGCACTTTCACATCAACAGTAGCAAGAGCTTGCTGTAGGTCCCGGCATGACATGTTAGGGTATTTGGAAACCTCTTTTAGCATGTTGCGGTCTGTTCTCGAGGTGAACTTGCTTGGACGATCAGACCTGGGCATGTTGGCAGTTGTTTTGAAAGCCCTCCAATTGTTGACTATTTTCCGGACAGTGGAATGGCCGATTTCAAAATATTTTGGATCTTTTTAAATCCCTTACCAGACTCATAAGCTGCTACAATTTTCTTTCTGAAGGCCTCAGACAACTCTTTTGCTCTCACCATGGTGCTCACTCTCACTTCAACAGTCAGGAGCACACCAAACTAAATGTAAGCCTCATTCAAAATTCTGAGTAACGATCTTCTAATCATGTGCACATGGTGTGATACACCTGTGTGTGTGAGTTTATCCATTTTAAGTGGAAATAAATGTGGGAGTGTTCTAACTTTTTCCTCAGTTAGAATATGCATTTTGTAGAATTACATTTACAGAATATCTTGAAAAGTATTTTCTTCAGTATTAATTGTTTAGTTATATTCCTATAATCTCTCAGTAATGTTAAAATTGAGATTAAATATTTATATATCCAAAAATGTTACAAATATACACAGGCTTTCATAGGGTGTCCTAACTTTTTCTTATGACTGTACGTAATTTAGTTTTAATGCAAGAAACTCGAGCAAATTTGAAAGGTAGATCTGCCTTCATCATGTTGAAAATAAGGTAGATCTGTCTTCATCATGTTGAAAGTAAGTTAGCTCTTCCTTCATCGTGGCCCGGCATGGCCAGGTGGTTAAGGCAATCGACTTGTAATCCGAGGGTCGTGGTTTCAAATCCCCGTCACACCAAACATGCTTCTCCTTTCAGCAGTGGGGGCGTTATAATGTGACGGTTAATCCTACTATTAGTTGGTAAAAGAGTGACGCAAGAGTTGGCGGTAGGTGGTGACGACTAGCTGCCTTCCCTCCAGTCTTACAATGCTAAATTAGGGACGGCTAGCGCAGATGGTCCTTCATCATGTTGAAAATAAAACATCTGGTCGTGTTGTCACAATATCATCGGATTAAATACTGTGTTTTTATATTACTATTTAAACCTATATTTTTATTAACAATGAGCCGAAATTCAAGCAAATATTTACTCCCTAACAAAAGGGGTATCGCTTTCACTTGTCTGTGTGTGAGTGAACAGCTCGTTTGTTATTAAACACAGAGCTACACGGTAGGTTATCTCCCCACAGAAATCTAAAACCAGTTTTTAGTGTTAGTCTATATATAAGCCCATATATAGACTTACCGCTAAACTACTGTGGACATGTACATATTATGAATTAAAAGGTTTTTATTTTATGTGTGAGACATACAACAACCAAACGACACTAATTTGTAGTTCTCCGACACTTCATAATCGATACCCTTACCGTTTGTTTTGCTATCATTATACAGATTTGTTAAAATCTGTTAAGCATTGTTCTAATTTGTATCGAAATGTAACTTCGTCGTTAGTGGACTGTAGGCAGACAACAGGTCGTAATAACAAGAGTTGGATGCATGTTTCATATAACACTCTCTGATTGTGAATAACATAATATAACGAGCATTACTACGAGTTCTAGTTCCCTCCCGCTAGTACATATGTAGTTTTATAGGAATTAGGATTAAAGATTTTCAATAAATCACAGAAACTTAGAGACTCAAAATGTTGACAATGCCTGACTTATGAATTTTTAGCTTTTCACCTGAAATGTTTCTATGTCTTGTGACAACACATTAACCTCACCTGTTTAAATAATTTGACATTTCTGGCTCGTCGATGTTTAACCACTCACGTATTTCTTTGTATAAACTCTACGTTAACTGTTCACCTATTTATAGACGAACAGTATACATTTTTTCTACAGGCATTTGATTGTAATCGAATCACACGAAGCGCCACCTTTAATATTCACGCTTTTTGTATTAATTTAAGAAACAGTCTTTCTCTGCACCCCTCGCTGGACTCAGCAGATATCCCGGTCTGGCTTTCCTATAAGGAAACAAGTACTTTCCCTGCATCGTTTTGAGAAAAGATAATTTGTTGGCTGTGTGTGGTCAGAAGCTCACATCTACACCTTACATTTCTGACGAAAGCAGTTATACTTATGGAATTACATTTTCATTACGGCCTATAATAAATTGAACACCAACGAAAACCAACACATTTAGTGTATTTTTATCTAAACTGTACGGCTCAATTGTAGAAAAATAAAAAACTCTTCCATGTAGAATAATAGAACAGTAACTTTATTATCAGATACATGTAGGACAATAGAACAGTAACTTTATTATCAGATACATGTAGGACAATAGAACAGTAACTTTATTATCAGATACATGTAGGACAATAGAACAGTAACTTTATTATCAGATACATCTAGGACAATAGAACAGTAAATTTATTATCAGATACATGTAGGACAATAGAACAGTAACTTCGTTGTCAGATCCACGTGGGACAATAGAACAGTAACTTCGTTGTCAGATCCACGTGGGACAATAGAACAGTAACTTCCTTGTTAGATCCACGTGGGACAATAGAACAGTAACTTTGTTGTTTGATCGGTGTAGGAAATAGAACAGTAAGTTTGTTCTTAGATCTATGTAACAGAATAGTTTTAACTTGAAGAAAAACGAACCTTCAATCGGTAAGTTTTGTGTTTGGTTAGTTCTGTGTGTGTTTAGTTTTATATTGTAACGTTTAACATATTCTCTTATCAAACAAAAGAAACGGCCAGGATCATTTATTTAAAAAAAAAACTGACATTTTTATTTCAAAACTACAAAATAATCGTGATTTATGCTATTAGGAACATATAAGAAACGTCAAACCTGAATTCATGACCATATTGAAACCTCCGTGACAAATGTGAACCTGGAAAACCCGGATGTGAATGAGATGTTCAGACTTTCCGTACTCTGTTGTAATATTAACTCTGTGTGGATTGAAGGACACGTCAGGTATTACTGTTATCATACACACACTAAAATAAATCATATAATAATTAAATAGAGCACATATGTTACTTCTGTTACACAGACAAGACCACAGGAGATATATAAAATGTAGAGACAGTGTAATTCTACAGAATATTGCTTGTGTTATACGTACATAAGAAAGCACATGACAGTTAAAAAATGGGTTTACACATGTAGTTCGTGTAATGAGAAAACATGTTTACATCTGGTTTCTTTACCATGAACGATGTCCTAAAGAAACGAGTATATTCTGTTTACGTTTGTTATTGTTGTTATTTTATTCGCATGAGTAGATTAGTAGGGTCTGCTTTTTGTATTGTTTTATTCTTTAGTTATCCTGCCTTTCCTGGAAATGCCTCCAAAGCAAATTTATCTTGTTTTATTTTTAGTTTAGTTTCCTTGGATATTACGTATTTAATATTTATGACATGCTAGATAAATTATTATGTCTTGCTGTTTATGTGCTGTGTTTCTTTGCGTGTGTGTTTATACCGTATTTAAAGGATTGTAACAAAACATACGCTCTTGGTTTCACAAACGTTTCTACTTCTTTCACAGTTCACGTGACTACAACGCTTTGATGTGAAATAAAGATGATTTCACCATAAGTTATAAACCAGTCATGTTGTTCTTTTATGAAATTATCTAAAAAAAAACAAAAGAAAAACACCAATGAAACAGTCGATGTATTTTTAACTGCAATTTTCATGTTAACATGAATCTAATGAATTACTACATAAATGAAGTGATAACACAACAGTATTTACAGGTTGGAAAATCCCTCAGTTGATAAGCGGTAAGTTCACGGGCTTACAACGCTAAAATCTGGGGTTCGATTCTTCGTGATGAACAAAGTGCAGATAGCCTCTTGTATAGTTTCGCGATAAAACAGTCAAAAGCAGATTGAAGGTACGTGGATTTCCGAGAAGACTTTACAGTGGTAAAAATACGTAGTTCAAATCACGTGTGTGTGAAGACTGAACAGTGCTAAAGATAAGTAGTTTACCATACGTGTTTGTGAAGACTGCACAGTGCTAAAGATAAGTAGTTTACCATACGTGTTTGTGAAGACTGCACAGTGCTAAAGATAAGTAGTTTACCATACGTGTTTGTGAAGACCGCACAGTGCTAAAGATAAGTAGTTTACCATACGTGTGTGAAGACTGCACAGTGCTAAAGATAAGTAGTTTACCATACGTGTTTGTGAAGACCGCACAGTGCTAAAGATAAGTAGTTTACCATACGTGTGTGTGAAGACTGGACAATGGTATGGGTAAATAGTTTACACAACGTGTATGTGAAGAGTGGACACTGGTGAGGATAAATAGTTTACGCTATGTGTGTGTGAAGACTGGACAGCACAAAGATAAGTAGTTTACATTACGTGTGTGTGAAGACTAGATAGTAATAAGGATGAGTTGTTGACATTACGTCTGTGTGAGGACCGAACAGTCGTAAGATAAGTAGTTTACACTTCGTGTGTGCAAAGACTGAACAATGGTTAGGATAAGTAGTTTACACTACGTACGTGTGAAGACTGGACAATGGTTAGGATAAGTAGTTTACACTACGTGTGTGTGAAGACTGGACAATGGTTAGAATAAGTAGTTTACACTACGTGTGTGTGAAAACTGGACAATGGTTGGATAAGTAGTTTACACTACGTGTGCGTGTGAAGACTGGACAATGGTTAGGATAAGTAGTTTACACTACGTGTGTGTGAAGACTGGACAATGGTTAGATAAGTAGTTTACACTACGTGTGTGTGAAGACTGGACAATGGTTAGGATAAGTAGTTTACACTCGTGTGCAAAGACTGAACAATGGTTAGGATAAGTAGTTTACACTACGTGTGTGAAGACTGGACAATGGTTAGGATAAGTAGTTTACACTACGTGTGTGTGAAGACTAGATAGTAATAAGGATGAGTTGTTGACATTACGTCTGTGTGAGGACCGAACAGTCGTAAGATAAGTAGTTTACACTTCGTGTGTGCAAAGACTGAACAATGGTTAGGATAAGTAGTTTACACTACACGTGTGTGAAGACTGGACAATGGTTAGGATAAGTAGTTTACACTACGTGTGTGTGAAGACTGGACAATGGTTAGGATAAGTAGTTTACACTACGTGTGTGAAGACTGGACAATGGTTAGGATAAGTAGTTTACACTACGTGTGTGTGAAAACTGGACAATGGTTAGGATAAGTAGTTTACACTACGTGTGTGTGAAGACTGGACAATGGTTAGAATAAGTAGTTTACACTTCGTGTGTGCAAAGACTGAACAATGGTTAGGATAAGTAGTTTACACTACGTGTGTGTGAAGACTGGACAATGGTTAGGATAAGTAGTTTACACTACGTGTGTGAAGACTGGACAATGGTTAGGATAAGTAGTTTACGCTACGTGTGTGTGAAAACTGGACAATGGTTAGGATAAGTAGTTTACACTACGTGTGTGTGAAAACTGGACAATGGTTAGGATAAGTAGTTTACACTACGTGTGTGTGTGAAGACTGGACAATGGTTAGGATAAGTAGTTTACACTACGTGTGTGTGTGAAGACTGGACAATGGTTAGGATAAGTAGTTTACACTACGTGTGTGTGTGAAGACTGGACAATGGTTGGGATAAGTAGTTTACACTACGTGTGTGTGTGAAGACTGGACAATGGTTAGGATAAGTAGTTTACACTACGTACTTGTACACATTAACTATTTCTGATTTTAACATGTGTCGTCGTACCACATGTCCATTGTTGTGACGTTTTAAATTATATCAGATGTGAAATTTGTAGAATTATTATTTTAATTTGAGTAAAATTTTAATATAAGTTAAATATCGTTTTGTATTTATCAACATATATTTCTAGGACAAAGAATATTTATGTATACAAGCATCTGATACACCGTATCAAAACTTAATCCAGTTTTTCTCTCGATGCAACGATTTTATCCACAAGGCTCGCACTAATGGAGGGAACGTGCTCGTTCACTGGTGAGTATCTCGTTACAAAATAATCGTTTTCTCTTTGTTTAAAAGTTAAGAACAACACGTGCGTCTTTATTTTTTATTATTTGTATATATGTTTCTTAGGAGTGTATTCCCACTATTTCTTTAAGAAACTATGTTTAACTATGAAGTACATATTTCAGTGATTTGATGAATGAAAAACGTGACCTTCGACCTAGCAGAGGCAAATGAAGATTACTTGCTCGATCCTGTTTCACACTAACAAAAACCGAGTAATATTAGGATGATTTTACATTTTATTTCATGGTTTTAGTATTTATGTATCCTCCAAACACAGACTCATTTAACTACCAGATTGTCAGATTTCATATAATAATTGGTAAACATTAATTACATGTTTTTGTTTTCAGTTTAACTTCAGTTTCTCGTCATCATGACCAATTCCATCAGTTAGGACTAAAAGTGGTAAAAACAACATAGTGATCAAATACAAGTAATGAAGTATGTAATTATTTATTGAGGATCTTTTAACCCCAACCTAACAGCAACCTTTAACTGGCTCAGAAGCAAGTCTGAGGGCTCAAATGCTAAAAACTGGGTTTATGGTCGTGGTGGACACAGCACACGTAGCCCCTAGTGTATATGAAAACATAAATATCATATTAACTATTTTTAACGTAAAGTTTTAACCAATTCAGTAAGTTATGAAAATCGTACAGCTCTTAATTTGAAGACAAAAATAGTTACTTACTTGAAGAACATAACCACTCATGCTGATGAGGAATTAGGTACCAGAATAATGTGATTTCTTGGGATATCAGGGTGTGTTCTTCACACACTTTCCCCCTCACTCTATCTTTCGGTTATGTAGTATTTATTAGACTAGATTATTTCAAGAAGTATGTTCTTTTTATTCTCTAACTGTCACTTAATAAAGCCAGTACTGTTTTTCTAGGAAAACTACAAAATGACTGGTACCATATTTGTAACTAGTCTTGTAAACATGTTTGAAAACAATAAGTAAAGACTGTTACACATCGACTGATTCTGGGATCACAGTCTCCACTGTTCCTAATCGACTGATTCTGGGATCACAGTCTCCACTGTTCCTAATTCCTTACGCATTTTGATTTAATTTAGCAACCAGCAAACCATTAACAAGATTCATTTTTTTTGTTTGTTTGTTTTTTACTCTCAAACTTCACATATTCATGATTGTATTCTTTAGTTACAAGTCTACGGCTTTACAGCGCTAAAATTAGGGTTCGATTTCCCTCGGTAAACACAGCAGATAGCCTGATATGATTTTGCTACGAGAAAACACAAACTTTATTTACAAAATAAACACTTTTATAGCTTTGAAACCTGAAATGTGAAACTTACTGTTACACTTTTTACATTATCTTCACAATTGGTGCAAAAGAAGTTGTTGAAAGTATAAGAAACAATAAATTATTTATTTTAATCTTATTTTTATTTATTTTAACTACAAATATTCAGTGGTTTTAAAATACAAAATTTACGCGATATTAGTTCATTTTTTCTGGTTACTTTTAAAATTAATATTTGCTGAATAGAACTCTGTATGCCCCCCGCTAGTACAGCGCAACGTTTATAGATTTACAACGCTCAAATCAGGGGTTCGATTCCCCTCGATTGGCTCAGCAGATATCCCGATGTGGATTAAGCCTGAACGTTTATAATGCTGAAATTCATGGCTCGGTCCGTGAGATGGGAACAGCAAAGGAGACTCGTTCAGTTTTGAGTCACACGGTGTTACTGTTTCACAATATAACTTCTGTTAGAGGTATGAAGAGACAAGATGTCAGAGCTCTGTTTACACTTCTGTTAGAGGTATGAAGAGACAAGATGTCAGAGCTCTGTTTACACTTCTCTTAGAGGGATGAAGAGACAAGATGTCAGAGCTCTGTTTACACTTCTCTTAGAGGGATGAAGAGACAAGATGTCAGAGCTCTGTTTACACTCTCTTAGAGGGATGAAGAGACAAGATGTCAGAGCTCTGTTTACACTTCTCTTAGAGGGATGAAGAGACAAGATGTCAGAGCTCTATTTACACTTCTGTTAGAGTGATGAAGAGACAAGATGTCAGAGCTCTATTTACACTTCTGTTAGAGTGATGAAGAGACAAGATATCAGAGCTCTGTTTACACTTCTGTTAGAGGGATGAAGAGACAAGATATCAGAGCTCTGTTTACACTTCTGTTAGAGGTATGAAGAGACAAGATGTCAGAGCTCTGTTTACACTTCTGTTAGAGGGATGAAGAGACAAGATGTCAGAGCTCTGTTTACACTTCTGTTAGAGGGATGAAGAGACAAGATGTCAGAGCTCTGTTTACACTTCTGTTAGAGGGATGAAGAGACAAGATGTCAGAGCTCTGTTTACACTTCTGTTAGAGGGAAGAAGAGACAAGATATCAGAGCTCTGTTTACACTTCTGTTAGAGTGATGAAGAGACAAGATATCAGAGCTCTGTTTACACTTCTGTTAGAGGGATGAAAAGACAAGATATCAGAGCTCTGTTTACACTTCTGTTAGAGGGATGAAGAGACAAGATGTCAGAGCTCTGTTTACACTTCTGCTAGAGGGATGAAGAGACAAGATGTCAGAGCTCTGTTTACACTTCTGTTAGAGGATGAAGAGACAAGATGTCAGAGCTCTGTTTACACTTCTGTTAGAGGGATGAAGAGACAAGATGTCAGAGCTCTGTTTACACTTCTGTTAGAGGGAAGAAGAGACAAGATATCAGAGCTCTGTTTACACTTCTGTTAGAGTGATGAAGAGACAAGATATCAGAGCTCTGTTTACACTTCTGTTAGAGGGATGAAGAGACAGAGATATCAGAGCTCTGTCTACACTTCTGTTAGAGGGATGAAGAGACAAGATGTCAGAGCTCTGTTTACACTTCTGTTAGAGGGATGAAGAGACAAGATGTCAGAGCTCTGTTTACACTTCTGCTAGAGGGATGAAGAGACAAGATATCAGAGCTCTGTTTACACTTCTGTTAGAGGGATGAAGAGACAAGATGTCAGAGCTCTGATTACACTTCTGTTAGAAGAATGAAGAGACAATATGTCAGAGCTCTGTTTACACTTCTGTTAGAGGGGTGAAGAGACAAGTTTGCTGTTCATTGTTTGATACTGTGAGCGAATGTGACTGATTTGGCTAACTGTATAGAGTTATAATTATCAGTGTGATCGTGCTGTCCTTAACTACAATAATAACTATTGCCACATTCCTTCAACATTACTGTTGTTGTTTTTAACATCGATAAAGAAGAGAAAGAAAAGTACAATAAGCTATCTGTACATTGCCTACTATGCATACCGATTTTTAGCCTTAAAAGACCTCAAACTAACCGATGAACCATAGATGAGGCTTGCTGCAATATTTGTATGTGAACACATAGTTGGACGGTGGGCTGTCTGTTCTCTTGTCTTCGTAGATGACGGTTTTTAGCGTTTTAAGACAGGGTCAGGGGGGCGTTGGATCGACTTTCAAAATGTTTATTTAACTGAATATACACTGCTGACCAAAATCCTAAAGCCAGTGAACATAAAGAAAAAATATGCATTTTGTGTTGTTAGACTCAACCACTTATATGAGCAGAGCTTTAAAAGATGAAAATAAGAAAAGGGAAAATAAAAATAAAAAACTTCTTTAGCATTTAATAGGGAAAATGTGAACATTATGAAATTAGCCTAAATACCAGCTGGTTAAAAGTTTAAGACTATACTGATACAAAGCGTTAATCGGGAAACACGTAACGAAATTTAGTTATTTGTGTTCAAGCATTAGAGTTGTCAACATCTCCCACTGACATTTCCTGTGTTATATTGAGTAAAAACCTGGCAAAAGCTAAAAAGTTGACAGAGTTTGAACGTGGCAGAATTTTCGAGCTCCAAAAGCAAGGTCTCTCTCAACTATCGCTGGTGAGATTGGGCGTAGTAAAACTGCTGTTACAAATTTCTTAAAAGACCCTTAGGGATACGGAATGAGAATTTCAAGAAGTCGGCCCAAGAAAATTTCGCTAATGTCGAGCAGGAGGATTCAACGAGTTTTCCGGCAAGACACCAGCCGATCTTCGAACCAGATTAAGGCCCTTACAGACGCAGAATGCAGCTCAAGAACAATAAGACGGCATCTACGTTAGAAAGACTTTAAAATCCATAAACGTCTTCAAAGGCCACGCCTCCTTCCACGCCACGAAACAGCTCGGTTAAACTTTGCTGAGAAGCATCAAACATGGGACGTAAAAAAGTGGAAGAAGGTTTTGTTCTCTGATTAGAAAAATGTAACCTAGATAGTCCAAATGGCTTCCAACGTTACTGGCACGATAAGGATATCCCACCGAAGACACAATGGAGCTTCAAGTTATACAGGGGCGTGAAACAGCAGTTGGCTACATTGGCATGTTGGAGAGAGCATCCTTATTGACTGAAGGTCCTCGCTTGTGTGGAAACGAATGGATCTTTCAGCAGGACAATGCTACAATTCACAATGCCCGCAGGATAAAGGATTTTTTCATGGCGAATAACCTGATTCTTTTGGACCATCCAGCGTGTTCGCCCGAACTGAACCCCACTGAAAATGTTTAGGGTTAGATGGCAAGGGAAGTTTATAAAAATGGACGTCAATTCCAAACAGTGCATGATCTTCGTGAAGCCATCTTCACCACTTGGAATATCATTGCAGCCAGCCTTCTGCAAACGCTTATATTGACCATTCCAAAGCGAATGCTTCAACTTATTCGCAATGACGGCCGTGCAACTCACTACTGAGACCTCTTGTTGGGCATTTCCTACCCTGTTTAGGACTTATTTTTGGTATGGTCTTAAACTTTTGACCAGTTAATATTTAGAATATTTTCATAGTGTTCACATTTTCCCTATTAAATACTAAAATTGTTTTTATTTCTATTTTCCCTTTTCTTATTTTCATCTTTCGAAGCTCTACTCAAATAAGTGGTTGAGTCTAATAACGCAAAATGCATATTTGTTTCCTTATCTTTATTAGCCTTAAGATTTTGTATATTAATTGGATTGAAAGTCTAATAATAATCGAGTGAGCAACGGAAACAAGGAGGATATGAACATTATAAAACTTCACACACATATAAGTAAACACACGTATATATTTTCTAAATCATTCAATATTTTGAACAATGAGACTTCGATGACGGAAAGTGACTTTGTCTTCTGAGAAAAATAATAAATTGATAAAAAATTAATTCAAAGCTATAGTTATAAAAACACGTTTGTTAGACCGAAGTTCATGTTTAATTACAATATTGTTTAATATTAATTAATTCAAAGCTATAGTTATAAAAACACGTTTGTTAGACCGATGAGACTTCGATGACGGAAACTGACTTTATCTTCTGAGAAAAAATAATAAATTGATGAAAATTAATTCAAAGCTATAGTTATAAAAAAACACGTTTGTTAGACCGAAGTTCATGTTTAATTACAATATTGTTTTAAAAATTACATGAATGGTTTATACGTAAAGTTGATGATACTTTAATTAGTTTAACGAAAGGTAAGTAATAATATCTTTCCTCAATCTATATGATTTATGTATAACATGAGTTCTCCCTATGAGTCACTGCTAAGTACAAAAATCTGGAATTCTATTATCGCCAGTTAACTATATTTTGATAACTTATATATACTTAGGATTTACTTTATAATTGTTGCTTTACAATGACGTTTTTAATTACAAATGTTATGTTGTTAACTATAGTTTAGCAGGAGTGTCTCGTAGTGTAACCATTGCAGTGGCTTACGTCATGTCCGTGACCTCTCTCAGCTACAGGGACGCCTTGAAAGTTATCCGTGGAGCTAGAAGTGTGGCCAATCCTAACTTTGGATTCCAGAAGCAACTGAGTGACTTCGAACAGCGTAGAGTAAAAGAGGTATAGAACTATAATCAGTCGGTCACATAGTAAATCTTCGTTCCATGTGTCACTTAACAAAATATACTGATCCTAAAACATGTATTTTTGGTAGGTCATACATTTCCTGATCTAATTAATATTTCTTTAGACCTAGAAACGTTATGTCTATAATTTTATTTACGATTCTAAGGTAATTTATAATGATCGTCAGTAGAATGAAAAGAAATAACAAGGACTTAACTGTTTCAGTTGAGATATGTTTCATTTCAGGTGTGTTTGTAATTTGAAGATCAACACAATTATTTGTGTTCAGTCTTAGACAAAAGCTACTATATTTAGGCTTAAACATATTAGATCCACGCTGTATCTGTAACTGTGTTTTAGTGTTAACTGTGTTCTAGAGTCTAGTTTGTCATCTCCATAGTAAACTTTTAGTTAGGTTTAAATATGATATGTTACTTTCCTATAGTTTCGAATTATCCT